>NC_058520.1:343713101-344014018 GCF_904849725.1 Hordeum vulgare subsp. vulgare | reverse complement strand
GGGCAGGTGGGGCCACAGGCAGTGAGAAGGAGGAGGGGAGGGAAGAGGCGGTCGGCCTGAAACTAGGGGATTCGATCCCAGGGGCAGGAGATTCGGCCCAGGCTATAAGGCGCTCGGGGGCGGCGGTTTCTAAAGAAAAAAAGTTTCCTAATATCTAACTTTTTTCCGAAACAGAAAACAAAAACGAATAAAAGGGAAATAAATCAAAATATTAATATATGGTATTATATACCAAAAAATTCAGAAAAATATCCTCTACCCGAATAACATTTTTTTCAACGCAAAAATAAAAACTTTAAAAAATGTTTTTTTCAGAAATTCCCAAATTTTCTTTATTTCTTTTTCCAATTATTTTTGCAAAAGAACTTTGGGTTTTCTTGGCTCCAACATTTCAGAAATTTGCCCGCACTTTGGAGGGTCATTTTCCTCCGCTCTCTCTCTTGCGTGCAAGAGAGTATTTCTCCGGGCTTTTCTCGTGCGAGGAAAAATGGAAATGCAAATCAAAAGACGAAGGAAATTCACGTGCTAAAATTTTATTTCAATCAACATGCATAGATGCTTAGCTACAACGTAAAACATTCCCAATTAGGAAAATTGGGATGTTACAACTCGGGTGGGATAAGGACCTACCTTTACCTATTAGCGTGTAGGTTGCATGAACGTAATAAAATTGACAAACTAGATTAACTAATGAATATACATGTTGAATTATATATATATATATGTATGTATGTATGTATGTATATATATATCTGGTGTATTTAGCAGCTAGGCAAGATGAGTGATCGTGTGTGGATGTACACCGGTCACACTAGTCAAAAAGAGATGACCAAAGAATGGTTTATAAAAACCAGGGAGTTTAGGAAAGCCACATTTGCAAATGGTCAGAAAACAAACTGGTGCCCCTGTCCTGGGTGTGACAACTATCAAATGAAGACACACACTGAAATGATTAAACACCTGCACAGGAGGGGTTTTAAGCCTAATTATACGGTGTGGACAATTCATGCTGAGTCTAGACAATACACTAGAGCTGAGGTGGTTCATCGTTGCACCGAAGAGCATGGTACCGGTATCGAAAGCATGGTGCAAGACTTTGATGATGCTCGGGATTCGGACGATGATATGGAGGAATCTGCAAAGGCCTTCTATGAAATGTTGGTGTTTTCAAAACGTCCTCGCCACGAGCACACTAAGCTTTGTCAGCTGGATGCCATTGCACAAGTACTGACTATGAATGCTCAGTTCAACTTGGGAAGGGAACACTACGACGCGACGATGACACTATTTGGACGCTTTCCACCCAAAGGGCGTGTCATGCCTGCAAACCTGTACCATTCGGACAAAATACTTCGTGTACTTAAGATGCCCTATGAGAAGATACATGCTTGTGAGAATGGATGTGCTTTATTTAGGAAGGAGTATGCAGACTTGGTCTATTGTCCCATTTGCAAGTCTTCCACGTATGTTGTGGTAGACATCGGTATGGGTGAGAAGAGCCAGACAAAAATCCCAGTTAATGTTCTTCGGTATATGCCAATTATACCAAGGTTTCAACATCTTTTCATGGTCGAAGAGATGGCCACACAGATGAGATGGCACAAATTGGGAAAAAGAAGCGAACTAGATGCAGATGGGAATAAGATGGTGGTACACACAATAGATATGGAAGCGTGGAAGGATTTCAACCCATTACACCTGGATAAAGCGGCAGATCCAAGGCATCCTCGAGTTTGCATCGACAAAAATGGGTTCAATCCCTTTGGTATGACCCAGTACAGTTGTTGGCATGTATTTTTCATTCCACTAAATCTCCCCCCAGGACAGATCATGCAAAGAAAGAACATATTCCTGAACATGACATTTCCAGGGTCAAACTATCCGGGAAACAATATGAATGTGTGCATGCAGCCGCTTAAGGATGAATTGCCAGAAGCTCGGGATAATGGGGTCAATACATACGATGCCGCTAGAAAAGAAAACTTAAAAATGCATGTCTGGTACATGTACTCGATGCATGAGTTGCCGACGTATGCGCTATTCTCTCGATGGTGTTTGCATGGAAGGTTCTTGTGCCCCACGTGCAAGGCATCTCTTCAGTTTCATTGGTTGCAGGCGGGTGGGAAGTATTCTTGCTTTGACTTGCATAGACAGTTCCTGGATCCTCACCATTAGTTCAGAAAAGAGAAGAAGAACTTTACCAAAGGTAAATTTGTCAAAAACTCGGCACCACCTGCATTGACAGGCCAATAGATCCTGGATGAGTTAAACACCCTCGAGCCTGATCCAGAGCGTCCAAGGTATTTCAAGGGGTATAATTTAGAGCATGCGTGGACTCACAAGCCATGATTGTGGGATCTGCCTTACTTCAAAGACCTCCTTCGTCCACACAACATCGACTTGATGCATGCTGAAAAGAATCTGGGAGAGGCCATTTTTGGTACATTGTTCGTCATAGATGGGAAGTCAAAGGATAATACTAAGGCTAGAATCGATCAAGAGACACCATGTCATAGACCATTAAAAAACATGAGACAGTCGCTTGGAAAGCAGAAATGGTCGAAGCCAAAGGCCTAATTCAATATTGGGAGGCTAGTGTTCGCGAATGTTGGATGGGAAACAAAAATTTTCCAACGCACACGAAGACCTATCATGGTGATGTCCATCTACGAGAGGAGATTAGATCCACATAACCTTGTAGATCCCTAAGCGGGAAGGGTTAAGAAACGCTGTTGATGCAGTGGTACATCTTCGTGATTCAAATCACCATCGTCCCACGATCCATTCCGATCTAGCGCCGAACGGATGGCACCTCTGCGTTCAGCACACGTACAGCTCGATGACGATCTTGGCCTTCTTGATCCAGCAAGAGAGAAGGAGAAGTAGATGAGTTCTACGGCAGCGTGACGACGCTCCGATGGTGGTGATGATCTACTCCTGCAGGGCTCCGCCCGAGCTCCGCGGAAATCTGATCTAGAGGAAGAACTATATGGTATAGGTTTGAGTTGCACGTGGCAAAGTTATGTCTCAAATATCCCTAAACCACCAATTTATATAGGAGCAGGGGAGGGGCTAGCCTTCGGGATCAGGGGAGCCCCAAGGGCGCCGGCCGAGTGGGAGGAGGTGGACTCCCACCCCAAGTCGGTTTTGGGGAAGGAGTCCCCTCCTTCCTTCCCACCTCCCTCTTTCCTTCCACTTGTGGCGCCATGGCCCTATTGGGCTGGCCTCACGAGCCCACTAAGGGCTGGAGCGCCACCCTAGGGTCACAGGGCTCACTCCTGGGTGGGTGGGCCCCTCCCGGTGAACACCCGGAACCCATTCGTCACTCCCGGTACACTGCCGGTTATGCCCGAAACTTTCCGGTGACCAAATGAAACCATCCTATATATCAATATTCATTTTCGGACCATTCTAGACCATTCCGGAAACAACATTCGGTAACCACACATATAACTCAACTATTATAAAACATCATCGAACCTTAGGTGTGCAAACTCTGTGGGTTCGAGAACTATGTAGACATGACCCGAGACACTCCTTGGTCAATATCCAATAGAGGGACCTGGATGTCCATATTGGATCCTCCATATTCAACGAAGATCTTATTGGTTGAACCTTTGTGCCAAGGATTCATATAATCTCGTATGTCATTCCCTTTGTCCTTCGGTATATTACTTGCCCAAGATTCGATCGTCGGTTTCCGTATACCTATTTCAATCTCGTTAGTGATACATCTCAAACATATCTATAATTTTTGATGGTTTCATGCTGTTATCTTGTCAACTTTGGATGTTTTATATACCTTTTATATCTTTTTTGGGGCTAACTTATTAATTCAGTGCCAAGTGCGAGTTCCCGTTTTTCTGTGTTTTTGACTCTTTTCAGATTTGATTTTTGAATGGAGTCCAAACGGAATAAAATCCCCGAAATAAATTTTTCCAGAACAGATGAAGATTGGGGGACTTGAGGGCCAAGGTAGGAGTGCCACAGGGGGCCCACAAGCCCTGTAGCCGCCACCAGGGGGGCCGGCGGCTACCAGGCTTGTGCCCCCCTGGAGCTCCCCTGCCCTAGCTCTTTCGCCTATATATTCCTTAAAATCCAAAAAAATTAGGGCATCCACGAAAACACTTTTCCGCCGCCGCAAGCTTCCGTTTCCGTGAGATCTCATTTGGAGACCCTTCCCGGTGCCCTGCCGGAGGGGACTTTGGAGTTGGAGGGCTTCTACATCAACATCATCACCCCTCGAATGACTTGTGAGTAGTTCACTTCAGACCTACGGGTCCGTAGTTAGTAGCTAGATGGCTTCTTCTCTCTCTTGGATCTTCAATACAAAGTTCTCCATGATCTTCATGGAGATCTATCCGATGTAATCCTCTTTGGCGGTGTGTTTGTCGAGATCCGATGAATTTTTGATTTGTGATCAGATTATCCATGATATACATTTGAGTCTTTGCTGATTTCTTATATGCATGATTTGATATGTTTGTAAGTCTCTCTGAGTCTTGGGTTTGTTTGGCCAACTAGGTCTATGATTCTTGCAATGGGAGAAGTGCTTGGTTTTGGGTTCATACCGTGTAGTGACCTTTCCGAGAGATAGAAGGGGCAGCAAGGCACGCATCGTGTTGTTGCCATCAAGGGTAACAAGATGGGTTTTTATCGTAGATATGAGATTGTCCATCTACATCATGTCATCTTTCTTAAGGCGTTACTCTGTGCTTATGAGCTTAATACACTAGATGCATGTTGGATAGCGGTCGACGTCTGGAGTAATAGTAGTAGATGCAGAAAGTATCGGTCTACCTGTTTTGGGTGTGATGCCTATAGATATAATCATTGCCATAGATAACGTCACGACTTCGCCCGGTTCTATCAATTGCTCGACACTAATTCGTTCACCCACCGTCTACTTGCTTTCGTGACAGAAGCCACTAGTGAACACTACGGCCCCCGGGTCTATTCACAACTATCATCTCCACTTTCGCTTTTACTTTGTTTTGTTTACCTTTTTTGCTTTCAGTTCTCACTTTGCAAACAATCTATAAGGGATTGACAACCCCTTCATAGCGTTGGGCGCAAGCTCTTTGTGTTTGTGCAGGTACTTGTGACTTGACGCGATCCTCCGTCTGGATCGATACCTTCGTTCTCAAAACTGAGGGAAATACTTACCGCCGCTGTGCTACATCACCCTTTCCGCTTCGAGAGAACACCAACGCAAGGCTCCAAGGCCATGGGGGAATCCTTTGCATATTTTCCAAGGAAGTCCCTAAAGGCGTAGCCCGTAGCAGAAGGATTCCTGGTGCCGTCAACACGCTTATTTCTGGCACCGTTGGAAGGACTTTTGTAGCAGTAGAAGAAGTATTTCTGGCGCTTTTGCCGGCGAGGAGAGATCAAGTCAAGATCTATCCAAGTAGGTGTCACAAACTCATCTCTTGCATTTACCTTTTTTGCCAGTTGCCTCTTGTTTTCCTCTCCCCCACTTCACATTTGCCATTTTCATTTGCCTTTTTGCCTTTCTCCTTTGCCGTTTTCTTTTGACCTTTGCCGTTTTCCTTTGCCTGTTTTGTTGCTTGCTTGTGTTCTTGTTGGTTTGTTGAAGTCATCAAGGCTGAAAAGACCAAACTTTGCGACTTCTCGAGTACCAATAATAATGATTTTATTAGTACTCCGATTGCTCCCGCCACTAGTGCGGAATCGTATGAAATCAACGCTGCCTTGCTGAATCTTGTTATGAAAGAGAAATTCTCTGGCCTTCCTAGTGAAGATGCCGCATCCCATCTCAATACCTTCATTGAACTTTGCGATATGTAAAAGAAAATAGATGTGGATAATGACGTGATTAAGTTGAAGCTTTTTCCTTTCTCGTTGCGAGATCGCGCAAAAACTTGGTTTTCTTCTTTACCTAAAAATAGTATCGATTATTGGGGTAAGTGCTAAGATGCTTACATATCCAAGTATTTTCCGCAGGCTAAGATTATCTCCCTACATAACGATATCATGAATTTCAAGCAACTTTATCATGAACACGTTGCACAATCTTGGGAGAGGATGAAGTTAATGAGTAGAAATTGTCCCGCTCATGGCTTGAGTTTGTGGATGATTATACAAATCATTTACGCTGGTTTGAATTTTTCTTCTCGCAATATCTTGGACTCCGCCTCAGGTGGAACGTTCATGGAAATTACGTTAGGAGACGCTACAAAACTCCTAGACAATATCATGACCAACTACTCTCAGTGGCACACTGAAAGGTCACTTCCTAGAAAACAGGTACACGCTATAGAAGAAATTAACTCGCATAGTGCTAAGATGGAGGAGTTGATGAATTTGGTTGCTAGTAGACATGCCACTATCTTTAGATCCTAATGACATGCCACTATCTTCCTTGATTGAGAGTAGCAACGCTAGTTTGGACATTAATTTTGTTGGTAGGAACAGTTTTGGCAACACCAATGCTTTTAGAGGAAACTATGTTCCTAGGCCTTTTCCTAGTAACTCCTCTAACAATTATGGCAATTCCTACAACAACACTTATGGAAATCACAAAAAATTACCCCCTGATTTAAAGAGTAATATCAAAGAGTTCATCAACTCTCAAAAAAATTTCATTGCGTCCATAGAGGAAAAACTACTCAAAATAGATGATTTGGCTAAGAGCGTTGATAGGATGTCTTGTGATATTGATGCTTTGAAAGTTAGATGTGCTCCTGCCAAGGTCAACTTGGATGAAACTTTAAAACCTATGCGTGTCTCCATGAATGAGAGCAAAGAAAGAACTTCCCAAATTCGCGCTAGGCATGAATGGTTTAAAAGGGTGCGTTCTAGTCATGCAAATCACGAAGATCTTAAAGTGCTTGGTGTGACTCCTCTTGAATCATTGTTTTCGCGTGTCAAACCTATTGATGAAGGGGCCGGATATGAATCCACTTTGGTTGTAAAACACCCCAATGATTCGGAGTCCAGCTATCTTGATGATAAAGGTGTGGATAATGGAGTAGAAGAAATCAAAATATTGGGTAGTAATGAAATCCCACTTTGGATTTCAAGGAATTCAATTATGATAGTTGCTCCTTGTTTGAATGCGTTTCTTTGATGCAATCCATTGCAAACTCTCCACATGCTTATAGCCAAAGCAAAGCCTTTACCGCTCATATCGTAGATGCTATGATGAAATCTCTTAAAGAGAAGCTCAAATTAGAAGTCTCTATACCTAGGAAACTTCATGATAAGTGGGAACCTACTATCAAAATCAAAATCAAAAACTATGAATGCAATGCTTTGTGTGATTTGGGTGCTAGTGTCTCCGCGATTCCAAAGTCTTTATGTGATATTCTTGGTTTTCATGAGATTGAAGAGTGTTATCTTAATTTGCATCTTGCAGATTCTACTGTCAAGAAACCCATGGGAACGATCGATGATGTTCTTATTGTTGCAAATAAGAACTATGTACCCGTGGATTTCATTGTACTTGACATAGATTGCAATCCTTCATGTCCCATTATTCTTGGTAGACCTTTCTTAAGGACTATTGGTGCTATCATTGATATGAAGGAAGGGAATATTAGATTTCAGTTTCCTCTAAAGAAGGGCATGGAGCATTTTCCTAGAAAGAAAATAAGATTGCCTTATGAATCTATGATGAGGGCTACTTATGGTTTGAGCACCAAAGATGACTATACGTGATTCCATCACCTTTTGCCTAGCTAAGGGCGTTAAACAATAGCACTTGTTGGGAGGCAACCCAACGAATTTATCTTTTTTCTTTCTGCTTTGTGTTTTCCACACTTTCATAATTCTGTTATGATTGTGTTTTTGTGTTTATTTTTGCGTTTGTGCCAAGTAAAACCGATATGATTAGTCTTGGGGATGATCGTTTGGTCATGCTGGAAAAGACAGAAACTTTCTGCTCATGAAAATAATTTTCATTTCTTTCTGTAAGAGCTTTTGAGTTGATTCTTTTTGCTGCTGATTTCTACGCAGATTCTTCAGACTGTCGTAATGGTTCAGAATTTTTGAAGTACCAGAAGTATACGAAGTATACATATTGCTACAGACTGGTCTGGTGTTAACAGATTATGTTTTTGTTGAGTTGGTTGCTTATTTTGATTAAACTATGGATAGTATCGGGGGGTATTAGCCATGGAAGATTGAAAATACAGTAACCCAACATCAACATAAGTAGAATTTATGATTTCTACAGTACCTAAGGAAGTGGTGGTTTGCTTTCTTATACTAATGTTATCACGAGTTTGTGTTTAAGTTTTGTGTTGTGAAGTTTTCATGTTTTGGGTGAAGCTCTTATGGACCAAGAGATAAAGAGTGGCAACAGCTCAAGCTTGGGGATGCCCAAGGAACCCCAATATGATTCAAGGATGCGGTAAAAGCCTAAGCTTGGGGATGCCCCGGAAAGGCATCCCCTCTTTCGTCTTCAATCCATCGGTAACGTTACTTGGGGCTATATTTTTATTCACAACATGTTATGTGTTTTGCTTGGAGTGTCTTGTATCGTAGGAGTCTTTTATTTTTGGTTGTGTCACAATCTTCCTTGCTGCACACCTAGAGAGAGATACATGCACTCACCGTGATTTTGTCGAGCTACACTTATATCGTTTGGTTAGACAATTCAGCTCACATGTGCTTCACTTATATCTTTTGAGCTAGTTGATTTTGCTCTATGTGCTTCACTTATATCTTTTAGAGCACGGAAGCGCGTGGCTTGATAGTTGATCTATGTTATGAAAGTAGTCTCAAAAGGGGTACTTATCCAAAGGGATATGAAAACTTCCACCTTCATGTGCATTGAATAGTAAGAGAAGTTTGATTCATCTCAATTAGTTTTGAGTTGTGATTGCGGTAATATTTAAGTTATGTTAGTATGGTGTTGTGGATCTAGAAATACTTTTGTTGAAGTTAGTGATTCCCGTAGCATCGACGTATGGTGAACCACTATGTGATGAAGTCTGAGCATGATTAGTCTACTTATTGTCATCCTTTGTGTGGCGGTCGGGATCGCGCGATGGTTTATACCTACCAACCCTTCCCCTAGGAGTATGCGTTGAATGCTTTGTTTCGATTACTACTAAAACTTTTGCAACAAGTATATGAGTTCTTCATGACTAATGTTGAGTCCATGGTTTAGATGCACTTTCACCTTCCACCATCACTATCTTCTTTAGTGCCGTGCAACTTTCGCCGGTGCACAAAACCCACCATTAGCCTCCCTCAAAATAGCCAACATACCTACCTACTATGGCTTTTTCAAAGCCATTCTGAGATATATTGCCATGCAACTACCACCATGACATGTGCCACAGCTTCTACATTGCCATTGCATGATCGTAAGATAGCTAGCATGATGTTTCCATTAATGTCTATGCCATGCTAGATCATTGCCACGGTACACTACCGAAGGCATTTCATATAGAGTCATCATTGCTCTAAGTTTTGAGTTGTAAGTGTGATGATCATCATTGATGGAGCATTGTCCCATGTGAGGAAATAAAATAGGCCAAAGATGCCCACCAAAATAAAAAATAAAATAAAAAAAGAGGCCAAAGAGCCCACCAAAAAAATGAGAGAAAAAGAGAGAAGGGACAATGCTACTATCCTTCCACACTTGTGCTTATTAAGCACCATGATTTTCATGATTGAGAGTCTCTCGTTTTGTCACCACCATATAACTAGTGGGAAATTTTCATTATATAACTTGGATTGTATATTCCAATGATAGGCTTCCTCAAATTTGGCTTAGGTCTTCGTGAGCAAGCAAGTTGGATGCACACCCACTAGTTTTCTTTAAGAGCTTTCACATACTCTTAGCTCTAGTGCATCATTTGTATGGCAATCCCTACTCATTCACATTTATATCTATTGATGAGCATCTCCATAGCTCATTGATATGCCTAGTTAATGTGACCATCTTCTCCTTGTTTGTCTTGCAACCTCCACCACACTCCATTCCACTTAGTGCTAAAAACATGGCTCACGCTCATGTATTGCGTGAGAGTTGAAAAGGTTTGAGAAAGTAAAAGTGTGAAAACAATTACTTGGCCAATACCGGGGTTGTGCGTGATTTAAATTCGTTGTGCAAGGATGATAGAGCATAGCCACACTATATGATTTTGTAGGGATAACTTTCTTTTGGCCTTGTTATTTTGAAAGTTCATTATTACCTTGCTAGTTTGCTTGAATTGTTATTGTCTCCACATCAATAGCAAACTATTGTTTTGAATCTAATGGATCTGAACATTCACGTCACATAAGAGGAGTTACAAAGGACATCTATGCTAGGTAGCATGAAAGCATAAAAAATTCATTCTTTATCACTTCCCAACTCGGGGATGAGCAGGAGTTAAGCTTGGGGATGCTTGACACGTCTCAAACGTATCTATAATTTTTGATGGTTTCATGTTGTTATCTTGTCAACTTTGGATGTTTTATGTACCTTTTATATCTTTTTTTGGACTAACTTATTAATTCAGTGCCAAGTGCCAGTTCCTGTTTTTTCTGTGTTTTTGACTCTTTTCAGATCTGCTTTTGGAACGGAGTGCAAACAGAATGAAATCCCCGAAATAAATTTTTCTAGAACAGAAGAAGATCGGGGGACTTGAAGGACAAGGCAGGAGAGCTACAAGGGGCCCACAAACCCTGTAGCCGCCACGAGGGGGGCCGGTGGCTACCAGGCTTGTGGCCTCCCCTGGCGCTCCCCTGCCCTAACTCTTTCGCCTATATATCCCCTAAAATCCAGAAAAAAATCAGGGCATCCACGAAAACACTTTTCCACCGCCGCAAGCTTCCGTTTCCGCGAGATCTCATCTGGAGACCCTTCCCGGTGCCCTGCCAGAGGGGACTTTGGAGTTGGAGGGCTTCTACATCAACATCATCGCCTCTCCAATGACTCGTGAGTAGTCCACTTCAGACCTACGGGTCCGTAGTTAGTAGCTAGATGGCTTCTTCTCTCTCTTGGATCTTCAATACAAAGTTCTCCATGATCTTCATGGAGATCTATCCGATGTAATCTTCTTTGGCGGTGTGTTTGTCGAGATCTGATGAATTGTGGATTTGTGATCAGATTATCTATGAATTATATTTGAGTCTTTGCTGATTTCGTATTTGCATGATTTGATATCCTTGTAAGTCTCTCGGAGTCTTGGGTTTTGTTTGGCCAACTAGATCTATGATTCTTGCAATGGGAGAAGTGCTTGGTTTTGGGTTCATACCGTGTGGTGACCTTTCCCACTGACAGAAGGGGCAGCATGGCACGCATCGTGTTGTTGC
This sequence comes from Hordeum vulgare subsp. vulgare, assembly GCF_904849725.1. Classification (NCBI taxonomy): domain Eukaryota; kingdom Viridiplantae; phylum Streptophyta; class Magnoliopsida; order Poales; family Poaceae; genus Hordeum; species Hordeum vulgare. The sequence continues at coordinate 344,002,744 of NC_058520.1, read as the reverse complement.
CATCAAGGGTAACAAGATGGGCTTTTATCGTAGATATGAGAATACACTAGATGCCTGCTGGATAGCGGTCGACGTGTGGAGTAATAGTAGTAGATGCAGAAAGTATCGGTCTACTTGTTTTGGACATGATGCCTATAGATATAATCATTGCCATAGATGACGTCACGACTTTGCGCGGTTCTATCAATTGCTCGACAGTAATTTGTTCACCCACCATCTACTTGTTTTCATGAGAGAAGCCACTAGTGAACACTACGGCCCCGGGGTCTATTCACAACTATCATCTCCACTTTTGCTTTTACTTTGCTTAGTTTACTTTTTGCTTTCAGTTCTCACTTTGCAAACAATCTATAAGGGATTGACAACCCCTTCATAGCGTTGGGTAGAAGCTCTTTGTGTTTGCGCAGGTACTTGTGACTCGACACGATTCTCCCACTAGATCGATACCTTGGTTCTCAAACTGAGGGAAATACTTACCGCTGCTGTGCTACATCACCCTTTCCTCTTCAAGGGAACACCAACGCAAGGCTCCAAAGCCGCGGGGAAATCCTTTGCATATTTGCCAAGGAAGTCCCTAATAGGCGTAGCCCGTGACAGAAGGATTCCTAGCGCCGTTGCCAGGGAAGGTCTGTTGTCGCAGTAGCCGGGCCCACCATTGCTTCTTCATAATTAGCAGGTTCATTGTTGTCTAACAACATAATTGATAAGACATGATTACCGTACCACTCGGGTACATTGCGTGATCTTGTCGACCTGCGAGGTCCGATAGGAACTTGATCCGAAGTTTCATGACCATCATCATTAACTTGCTCCTCAACCGGCATTGCTTCGACAAAGGTTTCCCCTTGTCCTGCGCCACCAACTAGAGGGGTTAGAGGTTCGACAACCTCATCAAGTTGTATCTTCCTCCCACTCAATTCTTTCGAGAGAAACTCCTTCTCAAGAAAAGCTCCGTTCTTAGCAACAAATACGTTGCCCTCGGATTTGAGATAGAAGGTGTACCCAACTGTCTCCTTTGGGTAACCAATGAAGATGCACCTTTCCGCTTTGGGTTCCAGCTTTTCAGGCTGAAGCTTTTTGACATAAGCATCACATCCCGAAACTTTAAGAAACGACAACTTTGGCCTCTTGCCATACCACAGCTCGTATGTCGTCATCTCAACGGATTTTGATGGTGCCCTATTTAAAGTGAATGCAGCTGTCTCTAATGCATAACCCCAAAACGATAATGAGAAATCGGTAAAAGACATCTTAGATCGCACCATTTCTAACAAAGTACGATTACGACGTTCGGACACACCATTACGCTGTGGTGTTCCAGGCAGTGTTAACTGTGAAATGATTCCACATTGTCTCAAGTGAGCACCAAACTCGAAACTCAGATATTCACCCCCACGATCAGAATGTAGGAACTTGATCTTCTTGTTACAATGATTTTCTACTTCACTCTAAAATTGCTTGAACTTCTCAAACGTTTCAGACTTGTGCTTCATCAAGTAGATACAACCATATCTACTCAAATCGTCAGTGAAGGCGAGAAAATAACGATATTCGCCGCGCGCGTCCACACTCATCGGACCGCACATATCAGTATGTATGATCTCCAACAAGTCACTTGCACGCTCCATTGTTCCGAAGAACGGAGTCTTAATCATCTTGCCCATGAGACATGGTTCAACGTGTCAAGTGATTCAAAATCAAGTGACTCAAAAAGCCCATCGGAATGGAGTTTCTTCATGCTCTTTACACCAATATGACCTAAGCGGCAGTGCCACAAAAACATGGCGCTATCATTGTTAACTCTACATCTTTTGGTCTCAATGTTATGTATATGTGTATCATCACAATCAAGATTCAAAATGAAAAATCCTCTCACATTGGGTGCATTACCATAAAAGATATTACTCATATAACTAGAACAACCATTATTCTCTGATTTAAACGAGTAACTGTCTCGCAATAAACAAGATCCAGATATAATGTTCATGCTTAATGCAGGCACTAAAAATGAACTATTTATCGGAGGTCTCATACCTCTCGATCCGGGTGTTCTTCTAAAAGATGAACTTCAACTCCTGGAACATCTCATATTATCCATGATGCTCAAAGCGACGTTGAAGTCCCGGTTCTAATCCATACAAGACTGCACATTGAACTACTGAGTAGTCCTCCTTACGCGATTGCCAAGCGTTCAAAACATCTTAGTCAGACTTAGCGGGTGGTTCTTCTCCTAGCGCAGCATCAAGGAGATAATTCTTTTTCCCAGCTTGTAGGATGAGCCTAAGATTACATGCCCAGCCTACAAAGTTGCTTCCATCATCTTTCAACTTAGCTTCCTGTAGGAACGTATTGAAATTCAGGGTTGCTACTGCGGGAGCCATTGATCTACAACATAAAACACTGCAAAGTGGACTTAGACTATGTTCAAGATAATTAGAGTTTAACTAATCAAATTACTTAATAAACTCCCACTCGAAAAGTACATCTCTCTAGTCATTTGAGTGGTACATGATCCAAACCCACTAACTCAAGTCCGATCATCACGTGAGTTGAGTATAGCTTCAGTGGTAAGCATCTCTATGCTAATCATATCAACTATACAATTCATGCTCGACCTTTCAGTCTCTTGTGTCCCGAGGCCATGTCTGCACATGCTAGGCTCGTCAAGTTTAACCCGAGTGTTCCGCGTGTGCAACTGTTTTGCACCCGTTGTATGTGAATGTTGAGTCTATCACACCCAATCATCGCGTGGTGTCTCGAAACGACGAACTGTTGCACCGGTGCACAGTCGGGGAGAACACAATTTCATCTTGAAATTTTAGTGAGAGATCACCTTATAATGCTACCTTCGTTCTAAGCAAAATAAGGTGCACAAAAGGATTAACATCACATGCAATTCATAAGTGACATGATATGGCCATGATCTTGTGCTTCTTGATCTCCATCACCAAAGCAGGCATGATCTTCTTGTCACTGGCGCCACACCATGATCTCCATCATCGTGCCTTCATCGAGGTTGTCGTGCTATCTATGCTATTACTACTAAAGCTACGACCTAGCAATATAGTAAACGCATCTGCAAACACAAACATTAGTTTAAAGACAACCCTATGGCTCCTGTCGGTTGCCGTAGCACCGACGTGCAAGTCGATATTAACAATCAGAACATGATCATCTCATACATCCAATATATCACATCATGTCATTGGCCATATCACATCACAAGCATACCCTGCAAAAACAAGTTAGACGTCCTCTAATTTGTTGTTGCATGTTTTACATGGTTGCTATGGGTATCTAGTATGATCGCATCTTACTTACGCAAAAACCACAACGTAGATGTGCAAATTGCTATTTAACCTCTCTCCAAGGACCGCCTCAGTCAAAACCTATTCAACTAAAGTTGAAGAAACCGACACCCGCCAGTCATCTTTATGCAACGAGTTGCATGTCAGTCGATGAAACCAGTCTCTCATAAGCATACGAGTAATGTCGGTTTGGGCCGCTTCAATCGAACAATACCGCCGAATCAAAAAAAGACTAAGTAGGGCAGAAAATCAAACATCAACGCTCACAAAACCTTTTGTGTTCTACTCGAGATAACATCTATGCATGAACCTAGCTCATGATGCCACTGTTGGGGAACGTCGCATGGGAAACAAAAAATTTCCTACGCACACGAAGACCTATCATGGTGATGGCCATCTACGAGAGGAGATTAGATCCACATACCGTTGTAGATTGCTAAGCAGGAAGCGTTAAGAAACGCGGTTGATGTAGTGGTACAGCTTCGTGATTCAAATCACCGTCGTCCCACGATCCGTTCCAATCTAGCGCCGAACGGACGGCACCTCCTCGTTCAGCACATGTACAGCTCGATGACAATCTCAGACTTCTTTATCCAGCAAGAGATACGGAGAAGTACATGAGTTCTCCGGCAGCGTGACGGTGCTCCGGTGCTGGTGATGATCTACTCCTGCACGGCTCCGCCCGAGCTCCATAGAAATCAGATCTAGAGGAAGAACTACGTGGTATAGGTTCGAGTTGCACGTGGCAAAGTTATGTCTCAAAAATCCCTAAACCACCAATATATATAGGAGGAGGGAAGGGGCTATCCTTGGGGCTCAAGGGAGCCCCAAGGGCGTTGGCCGACTGGGAGCAGGTGGACTCCCACCCCAATTCGGTTTGGGGGAAGGAGTCCCCTCCTTCTTTCCCACCTCCCTTTTTACTTGTTTTTTCTTTTCTTTTGGTATTTTCCACTTGTGGCGCCATGGCCCTATTGGTCTGGCCTCACCAGCTCCCTAAGGGCTGGTGCGCCACCCTAGGATCACTGGGCTCACTCCCAGGTGGGTGGGCCCCTCCCAGTGAACACCCGGAATCCATTCGTCACTCCCGGTACACTGTCGGTAATGCCCGAAACTTTCCGTTGACCAAATGAAACCATCCTATATATCAATCATCGTTTTCGGACCATTCCGGAAACCCTCGTGACGTCCATGATCTCATACGGGACTCCGAACAACATTCGGTAACCACACATATAACTCAACTATACTAAAACATCATCGAACCTTAAGTATGCACACAATGCGGGTTCGAGAACTATGTAGACATGACCCGAGACACTCCTAAGTCAATATCCAATTGCGGGACCTGGATGTCCATATTGGATCCTGCATATTCTACGAAGATCTTATCGGTTGAACCTATGTGCCAAGGATTCATATAATCCCGTATGTCATTCCCTTTGTCCTTCGATATGTTACTTGCCTGAGATTCGATCGTCGGTATCCGTATACCTATTTCAATCTCGTTACCGACAAGTACCTTTACTCGTTCTGTAATACAAGATCCCGTGACCTACACTTGAGTCACATTGCTTGCAAGGCTTGTTTGTGATGTTGTATTACCGAGTGGGCCCTGAGATACCTCTCCGTCACACGGAGTGACAAATCCCAGTCTTGATCCATACTAACTCAATGGACCCCTTCGGAAATACCTGTAGAGCACCTTTATAGTCACCCAGTTACGTTTTGACGTTTGATACACACAAAGTATTCCTCCGGTGTCAGTGTGTTATATGATCTCAAGGTCATTGGAATGAATACTTGACACACAGAAAACAATAGCAATAAAATGACACGATGACAAGCTACGTTCATAGTTTGGGTCTAGTCAATCACATGATTCTCCTAATGATGTGATCCAGTTATCAAGTGACAACACTTGCGTATGGTCAGAAAACCTTAACCATCCTTGATCAACTGGATAGCCAAATAGAGGCTTTCTAGGGACATTGTTTTGTCTATATATCCACACATTTATCTATGCTTTCATTCAATACAATTATAGCATGGATAATAAACGATTATCTTGAAACATGAAATATAATAATAATTGTTTTATCATTGCCTCTAGGGCATATTTCCAATAGCCAGTTATGAGGAAGATTATCCTGTGGGTCAAAATGCACTTGATGTTCCCCGATGTGTATGAAGTGAATCTAAAGAGGGGATAGAGTCTCGAAAAATTGAAAATATTTGGTCTCAAGACTCATGGTTGCCACATATGGATTGTGCGGGTAATGCCGATGATTTTACGTGGCTTTATTCCTCGGGATGAATGGCTAGTACTCGCAGAGCTGAGCTATTTCTTCCATGCTCTTTATGCGAAAGAATTGTTGCCTCGCGTGGTAGATGACATGGAGTAGTTGGCGCCTGAGTTGCTCTGCAAGTTAGAGAAGATCTTTCCACCGGGCTTCTTTAATCCAATGCAACATTTGATTTTACATCTCCCGACCGAGGAAATAATGGGTGGGCCCATGCAAAATTGTTGATGCTTTGCAAGTGAGAGGATGCAGAAGACGCTTCGAGCTAAATGTAAAAATAAACGTAGAATTGAAGCAACGAGGGCCGAGGCATTCATTACTGAGGAGTGGCAAACTTCGTGACATCAGACTACGAGGCCAAAAATCGTCATTTGCATAATCCGAAGCTTGGTACAATGATGGAGACCCTAAAAAGGTGGATCCAACCTCAGCCTATTCAAAGGGAAGCTCGCACCAGCTGGTGCTTTGAAACCAATAATATTGGATGTCAAAAAATGGCAGACCATTTCGTTGTATATCTTAAACAACCTAACAGAAGTGTGGTTTTACATCGAGTAAGTTCTCGGTACATTTTTTCGCAACTTCTAATTCCTTTGAACTGCTCTTATTCCTGGATATTTGATACAGTCGAAACGTCGCCAAATTCTCGCTTGGAGAGGTCATCCAATTTGATTCTGTCAAAGAGTATGATCTTCTGGCAAAGCATGGAGAGGCGGCTATCCCGGTTTCGTTTCTTGGTTCAAACAAACTATAATTATCAATAATGGACCATAACATTTCTTGATCTAATTGGCGGCTAATGCAACAATAATTTTGTATTAAACTTGTGTAGGCTAATTCAGAGTCTATGGACGACGAATATAGACAAGCCGCTAATGGTTTTGGCTATAAGGTCCGTTCATTTGAGAAATACAACATCAATGGGTATTGCTTTCGTACCTTTGCCAAAGAGCTATCTATGCCCGACCGGAAATCTACAAATTGTGGTGTCTCTGCTATCGGCGAAGGAGGTACCGAGTATTATGGAAGAGTTGAAGCAATTTATGAGCTTCAATTCTATGGTGAAAATGCACCAAACGTCGTAGTCTTCAAATATTACTGGTTCCAGCCGAAGGAGACTAGAAGGACTCATGAACATATAGGGCTAGTCGAAATCAATCAAATCACCCATTTAGATGTTCCCAATGTCTATATTATGGCTCAACAGGCGACCCAAGTTCTCTATCTACCATGGGCCTGCCAAACTAATAAGAACTGAATGGTTGGGGTGTTGTTAATGAAGTGCCGCCACATGCTAGACCACCTCCCCCATATGAACAGGATTATGAACCTCACATTAACCCAGACACATATGACACATAATTCTTCCAAGAAACAAGTCTTTCGAAGAAATGTTTCAAGAACCATTGTACTTCACCCTAGAACATGGATGTAGACAGCGATAGTGAATCCGAGATCACCCCTAAGCCGGAACTAGTAGAGTCGGAACTAGAAGAGGTTACGGTTGCAGACGATCTGTCAATTCTTGACCAATTACAGAAACGCCTTCCACAAGTTGATGTCGGTGAACCTGAGCACGTCATTCATGAAGACACGCGTGATAGTGATGATAAAGATCCATTTATTGATCCATACTATTATTAGTTTTTATGCATCCCAACTTAAATTATATATGTACATATATTTATTCATGTCAGGAATTCAATTTTTTAATATTGTATTAATTTCTTTTAGTCTTTATCATGGTATGTGTTGAAAGATGGTGGGCGCGGGTCCAGATCGATTGGCGACCCGCGCGAGGGGTACTTCTATTCCACCCAGTCTCTCCGTAGAGTCTTGGCAGACAGTCTGGGGATACCCGCGGGTGCTTGTTCATCACCGTCGTTTCCCACCAGGAGAGGAGGTCAGACAGGCGGGAAGAAGGCGAAGAGTAAAAGATGTGGCCACGGAACAGGTAGAAAGACTGCTACGCTGATACGTCCCAAACGTATCTATAATTTCTGCTTGTTCCATGATCTTTTGGGTGACATTGTTATATGTTTTGCTACACATTTGTATATATTTACACATATTTGGACTAACCTACTAACTCAGTGCACCCAGTGTCAGTTTCCGTCTCGTGATGATATTTTGCAGGGGCTTTTACCCAATTTTCCGGACCCAAAAATCCCGAGAAAAATATATAAAAAAAGCATAACAGAAGCTTCCAGATCACCGAAGATGGGCCAGAGGGGGGCCAGGGGGCACCCAGGCGACCACTCGGCGCGGCCTGGCCCCTGGCCGCGCCCATAGGCTGCCTGGGTGGGCCCCACCTCTTCTGACGCCCTCCTTTGGCCTATATTTATTCCTTCGAGAGGAAACCCTTCCATTACATCCATAATCACGAATTTCTCCATTTTTCCGTCGCTGCAGCGGTTCCGAGATGGAGAGAGTCAGGAGACCTCTTCCCGGCACCCTGTCGGAGGGAGGATTGACCTTCGGGAGCTTCTCCACCGCCATGGATGCTTCCTGGATGTGCTGTGAGTATTCCTCCTTGGACCATGAGTCCATGACCAGTAGCTATGTGATGTATTCTCTCCAATCTTGTGCTTCAAAGATTAGCCCTTGTTAGCTGCCCTACATGATGAACGCATCTATGTAATTTTCCTGCTATTGCTATGATCGATTTGTTGGGATCCGATGGATTATGAGATTATGTTCAGATTGTTATGAGTTATATATTTGATTATCCTTTTATATTATGTTCTTTAGTGTTTCATGAATCTTCTTTGTTGCTTTGTATTGCTTTGGCCTAGTAGTAGATTGTAACTCCAAGAGGGAGTGTTATGCATGATTGTGGGTTCATGCCCCCTGATGTCTAGCTTGAGTGAAAAAAACATGAGACTAGGGGATGTGTTGTTGCCACCAGGGAGAAACCAACAGTTCTTGTGACCACGGTTGCAAGGTATGTTTACCTTACGCATAGTTAGTTAATGAAGTTGTCCGTTGCTTTGAGTTACACTTTGGGTGGGGCTCGCAAGTTAATACCAGCGAGATGTTCTGGATATATATCTCAAGGTGGATGATTAGTAAGTAGATGTTGATGAATAAACGGTCTAGTTATCTTGGCGTATTGCCCATTACTATTGAGCCTCTAACTTTCAAGTAGCATAATTAGCATTGCGGTGCGTTCATAATTCTGTCAATTGCTCAACTATAATTTGTTACCCAAGCATTGTTGTTTATCGTCTTTTGGGAGAGAGACATCACTAGTGAACATGATGTGAGTCCGGTCCATATTACCACCGTTGCTTACACCTCCACCATTTACTGTTTTCATTTACTTTTCCGCTCCAATCACTATCACTATTTCTTCTTGTGTTTTGATCCTTTGCAAACTATAAGGCTGGGGAGATTGACAACCTCTTTGTACTCGTTGGGAGCAAAGTTATTTGTGTGTGTGCAGGTCCATGTTTTCTGCTTGCGCCAGTGCAGGGGACACCTACTTGTTGAACGTCGGAGACCTCCTTGTTCGATAACCTTACAGTCTCAGTGTAAGGGAAAACTTGCTGCTGACTACATTTCCACCTTGCACTTGGGGTAACCAACAAGGATCGAGAAGTATATTCATCATCTCGTCATCAAGCAAGTTTTCTGGCACCGTTGCCGAGGACTCCAATCTTCAAGATAGGGGAGTTGCATGATATCTTTTACTTTTGCTTTTTAGTCTTGTTAGTTTGCTTTCTAGTTTTTTCTTTAGAGTCTTACACCAAAAACCACAAAAAAATTAGTTACCTTGTTTTTAGTTGTCTTTCTACTTAGTCCATCATGTTAGGGTTTGATGCTTTGAGGGAATATGAGGTCCTAGATTTCCATCAAAGGTATGGAGAAAATGTGAAGGAAGCTTGGGATAGAATTTCTGAAGCACATAAAAAACTATGCCTTGGATACCTATCAAAATTGTGCTTAGAAAGTTTTATCATGGTCTTTTTATATGGTGTAAACACTCTCTTGATATTATAGCTAAAGGAGATTTTTTTAGAGTGTGATGAGGGTAGAGCTCTTGATATTATACATGGTCTATCTAAATACCTTGATTATGGTCATGGATTTGACACTATTATAGATAGACTTGCTACCATTGAAAGGAAAATAGATGCTCTAGACTTAAGAGAAAGAGAGAAACCCATGGTTGGTAAGAAAAAGCTTTTGAAAATAGATGATGACTGGGAGCCTTTTGTTAGAATTAGCATCTCTAACCAAGACTTCCTTGCTTATTGCGATATTGGATCCATGGCTTGTACAATGCCAAAAGTTGTTTATGATTCTGTGAGTTTAAACATAGACAATTTTTCTTCTTATCATGAACATGCGAATGGGGATATTTCTGAAATCCAGGGAGAGGTAAAAGTTGTCCAGGTTACATTCTTTAAAAGGAATGCAACGGTTGATTTCTTCATCATGAAGCCAAACCAAGGAAACATAGTGCTTGGAAGGGACTTCTTCCAAGCCATGAAAGGCTTCATTGATATAGGTATAGGTCACATACGCTTATGTGGGAAAGAAAAAGGTATGTACCCGTTCCCTAGGAAAAATAAGGATGAACTTGTTGAGGATCCTTTGAAGGTTTTGATGACATTAATGACTTCGGTGAATATTGATCCTTCTTTTTTGCATCATGACTAGCTCAAAGGCATAAAAGAAAGCGCTTGTTGGGAGGCAACCCAATTTGTTTTTACTTTCAGTTTTAGTGGTATTGATGCTTGTTACTACTGTACCAACATCATTGTATCTTTATTTTCAAACTTTTTGCCAAGTGTTAGCCTCCGATAGCAAAAAAGTTCAAAAGTTGTGACATGCTGTCCAGAAACATATTCTGTCTGCTTGACGGAAAATTACGCCAAAAATCACGAGATCATCTTTTCGATCTGAATGTTTTTGACATTATGCTCTATATAATTGTCTTTCTGGCATCTGTTCTGAGTTTTTTGATTTAAGTTGTAGAAATACCCCAAAAAAATTATTTCCTACCTATTGTTCTGTTTTTCAGATATTCTGCCACGTTTTGCGTTTTCATCATTTTGCAAATCTTAAGCTTGCTTTTCCTTTGCAAAAACCTTTTGGCAATCATGAGAATAAATACCTTTTCCTTTGCAAAAAACTTTTGGCAATCATGAGAGACATGACTAGTGAACATCATGTGACTCCGGTCCATATCACCACCATTGCTTACACCTCCACCATTTACTGCTTTCATTTACTTTTCTGTTGCAATCACTATCACTATTCCCGCTTGTGTTTTGATCCTTTGCAAACTAGAAGGCCGGAGAGATTGACAACCTATCTGTACTTGTTGGGACCAAAGTTATTTGTGTGTGTGTAGGTTCATGTTTTCTGCTTGCGCCAGGGCAGGGGACACCTACTTGTTGATCCTCGGAGCTCTCCTGGTTCGATAACCTTACAGTCTCCGTGTAAGGGAAAACTTGCTGCTGACTACATATCCACCTTGCACTTGGGGTAACCAATGAGGAGCGAGAAGTATATTCATCATCTCATCATCATGCCCAGTCCTCGCCGCCACCCCCAACTGATTCACCTGAGCACAAGACTACTATGGTGGACCCATTTGAGGTGGAGGCTATGGGGACTCCGTTCCAAGAGCCTCGGGTCGACGGGCATTCGACCCATGAGACTCTGGTATGTGAGGCTTCAGCCCATGAGACTCATGTACCAGGGGCTACGTCCCAGGAGACTCTCGCCCTAGAGGTTGCGGCTAACGCAGAGACGTCTGGATGGGATACCTGGCCGGATCAGACCGAGGGGCCGGGTGGCCATTCTTATGGGGCTGCGAGGCTAGTGATGACTCTACTCATAGTGAGGACGAGGTGCTTGCGGGGGTCACCGTGTACCAGCGTAGTAGTACACGTCTCTAGGTCGTGCCGGTGACCCATGAGCAGAGGCCGGTGATTAGGCCTCAAGGGGAGAAGTAAGTGCATTTACTCTTTTTGTACATTTTGCCTTCAAGTTTCTTCAAATTTCTAATGTGTTGAACTTATCATACAGCAGGAGTTGGGATCACCCACTCGAGTCCGCAAGCCGAACACTGTCGTTGGTGTGCTTTGCCGTGAAAATTTCCTGGGGTTTGTCATGTTGCCCGGTGAGTGTGAGCTTCCTACACTGGATTTACTTGGGAGCACTACCAGGCTGCCCAGGCCCCGCCAGAGGATATTATCGATGGTGTCTTGTGCCACACGAGAGCCTAGATGGTGATCAGCATGTTTTGGGTAATTTCTCCTTTTACACAATCTAAAATTAACAATATAGCTAGTTATTGTACTAATTAGTGTTGTCTTGTTTGATTGCAGACCTTCTACATGTGTGAAGAGGGATATGAGGATGTGGCGGCCAATGTTATCGAGGCCGAGTGCAAGCGGCTATTACAGAACTTACACCACAAGGCTCGGCCGCAGTCTGATCCAGACTACTATGCCACGCGTGGTATTAAGAAGGACAATAAGTTGTGCCGCGGAAAGTACCTGAAGAAGGAGTAGTACATGAAGGTAATTACATATTTTTAAGGCCTTGTATGTGGTTTTCTTGATTTGATTCGTAGGCATAGCTCACGAGATGGTGTGTGGATCAGATGGATTGTTGGTGGATGAGTGGTGCACATGCGAATGGCGACCCGTCCACGACAATGCGAAGGACTGGCATGCCCAAATGGTTGGTGTACAACACCATCAAGGCAGCGCCAACTTATTTCAGTTCAGACGGAACTGGGTATGTGGTTTTCTTCATGATTCATGCAATTCATTCTCCATGCTATCTTAAGCAATTTACTAATACTTTGTTCCTCTCTTTTAGCCGCATCACAATAAGACGGAGGTGGCACATTTGTACGACGTCTATGGTATGGGCCATACTGCCTTGTACAAGAAGTCCAAGGCATTCTCTGAGTCTAACCTCGATCATCCAGAGAAGTTCACCAACATCTCCTGCCACCAAAAAGGTTGTGAAATACAAGGATGAGGTGAAGAAGAGGAGAGGGGAGTAATTTAACCCAAGCGAGGAACCTTTTGATCCAGAGCTGGTGATGATATCTGGTTGCAGGAGGCCCCATGGCTCGATAGCCATTGGAGAGGGTTGATACATTATCCTCTCAATCTCCGGGAGATCAAGACACATCAGAGAAACTCCTGTCCTGAGATAAGGCCTCGTCCACGGCCAATCGATCTCGACATCGAGGTTAGTTATATGGACGTTGTGTGTGTGGCCATCGATGATTACAATGCTAACAAGGAGTGGTGTTGCAGGCTGCTTTTCTGAAAGAGAGAGCGGCAACCAAGACGCATCTGGAGGAGAGGGACCTAGCCGTGAAGGAGAACACGACTTGGTTGTTTGAGGAGAGGGACCGGGCTGTGAAGGAGAACACGACTCGGTTGTTGGAGGAGGAGAGGGCATCGAATGAGGCGACTAACCAGGCCATGTACGATCTCCTTGTGGTAAGTTTCTTTATCATAATAGCCAAATCATGCATGTAATGTCCGTTTCATTACTAACTCATATGACCAACTCTTCAAAACCAAATGTGCAGTCTATGTGCCTCCACAACGGTCAGACCCCTAAGCCGATGTCGGACATTTGTATCGTTGGAACGGTGAGTTTCAATTTAATGGTCATTAGTTACTAGTATGAACATTTGAGTGTCATCATGCTAACGAGACATTGCAAAATATATTTGGTGCAGAATAACTCCCGAGTCGCATCGCACACCCCTTCTCCAGGGCAACCTTCTCCAAGTCAACACGGCCCTAGCAACCCCCATGATTCACGTCATTGATGACGATGGCGGTAAGTTTTCCCTAGTGTTCTGCGACATACTTACGTCATAACTTAGCTTCTTATCCTTCTTATTCTAGTTTTATTCTCCAAAATGACATAATTGGCTTATTTAGCTCACTCCGACATAATTAGCTTAGTTAGGTCAAAAATAGCACAAGAACCTTGGTTAGCTCATAACTTAGCGTATCCTCCTCCAAAATGACATAATAAGCTCAAAAAAGAATAAGTAATCATCTTCACCTTCTTCTTCTTCTCCTCCTTCTTCTTATCTTCTACTGCTCCTCCTTCTTGTTCTTCTAATTTTATTCACCAAAATGACATACTTAGCTAATTATCGTCCAAAATGACATAATTGGGTTATTTTGATCACATATGACATAATTAGCTTAGTTAGGTCATAAATAGCACAATAACCTTGGTTAGCTCATAACTTAGGGTATCTTCCTCCAAAATGACATAATAAGCTCAAAAAAGATAAGTAATCATCTTCACCTTCTTCTTCTTCTTCTCCTCCTTATTCTAGTCTTCTCCTCCTCCCCTTCTTCTTCATCTAGTTTTATTCTCCAAAACTACATACTTCGCTAATTATCCTCCAAAATGACATAATTTGCTTACTTAGCTCATTTATGACATAATTAGCTTAGTTCGGTCAAAAATAACACAAGAACCTTCGTTAGCTCATAACATAGTGTATCTTCCTCCAAAATGACATAATAAGCTCAAAACAAGATGAGTAATCATCTTCACGTTCTTCTTCTTCCCCTCCTTCTAGTCTCTTGCTCCTCCTCCTTCTTCTTCTAGTTTTATTCTCCAAAATGACATACTTAGCTAACTATCCTCCAAAATGACATAATTAGCTTATTTAGCTCACTTGTGACATAATTAGCTTAGCTAGGTCAAAAATAGCACAAGAACCTTGGTTAGGTCATAATTAGTGTATCTTCCTCCAAAATGACATAATAAGCTCAAAACAAGATAAGTAATCATTGTCACCTTCTTCTTCTCCTCCTCCTTCTTCTTCTCCTTCTTTGAGTCTTCTCCTCCTCCTCCTCCTTCTTCTTCTAGTATTATTCTCCAAAATGACATATTTATCTAATTATCCCTCAAAATGACATAATTAGTTTATTTAGCTCACTTACGACATAATTAGCTTAGTTAGGTCAAAAAAGCACAAGAACCTTGCTTAGCTCATAACTTAACGTATCTTCCTCCAAAAGTACATAGTAAGACAAAACAAGATAACTAATCATCTTTACCTTCCTTTTCTCCTTCTTCTTCTCCTCCTCCTTCTTCTAGTCTTCTCCTCCTCCTCCTCCTTCTTCTTCTAGTTTTATTCTACAAAATGATATACTTAGCTAGTTATCCTCCAAAATGACATAATTAGCTTATTTAGCTCACTTATGACATAAATTGCTTAGTTAGGTCAAAATAGCACAAGAACCTTGGTTAGCTCATAACTTAGCGTATCTTCCTCTAAAATGACATAATAATCTCAAAACAAGATAAGAAATCATCTTCACCTAATTATTATTCTCCTTCTACTTCTTCTACTTCTACTCCTTCTTCTTTTTGTTTTATTCTCCAAAATGACATACTTAGCTAATTATCCTCCAAAATGACATAATTAGCTTATTTAGCTTACTTATGACATAATTAGCATAGTTAGGTAAAAAATAGTACAAGAACCTTGGTTAGCTCATAACTTACTATATCTTCCTCCAAAATGACATAATGACCTCAAAACAAGATAAGTAATCGTCTTCACCTTCTTCTTCTCCTTCTCCTTCTTCCTCTCCTCCTTCTAGTCTTCTCCTCCTCCTCCTCCTTCTTCTTCCAGTTTTATTCTCCAAAATGACATACTTAGCTAATTATCCTCCAAAATGATATAATTAGTTTATTTAGCTCACTTATGACATAATTAGCTTAGTTACGTCAAAAATAGCACAAGATCCCTTGATTAGCTCATAACTTAGTGTTTCTTCCTCCAAAATGACATAATAAGCTCAAAACAAGATAAGTAATCATCTTCACCTTCTTCTTCTTCTCCTCCATCTTCTAGTCTTCTTCTCCTCCTCCTCCTTCTTCTTCTAGTTTTATTCTCCAAAATGATATCATTAGCTTATTTAACTCACTTATGACATAATTAGCTTAGTTAGGTCAAAAATTGCACAACAACCTTGGTTAGCTCATAACTTAGCGTATCTTCCTCCAAAATGACATAATAAGCTCAAAACAAGATAAGTAATCATCTTCACCTTCCTCTTCTCCTACTTCTTTTTCTTCTCTTCCTTTTTATAGTCTTCTCCTTCTCCTCCGTCTTGTTCTGCTAGTTTTATCCTCCAAAATGACATACTTAGCTAATTATTCTCCAAAATGACATAATTACCTTATTTTGCTCACTTATGAGATAATTACCTTAATTAGTTAGGTCAAAAACAGCACAAGAACCTTGGTCAGCTCTTAACTTAGCATATCTTCCACCAAAATGACATAATAAGCTCAAAACAAGATAAGTAATCATCTTCACATTCTTCTTCTTCTTCTAGTCTTGTCATCCTCCTCCTTCTTCTTGTTTTATTCTCTAAAATGACATACTTAGCTAATTATCCTCCAAAGTGACATAATTAGCTTATTTAGCTCAGTTATGACAAAATTAGCTTAGTTAGGTGAAAAATAGCAAAAGAACCTTGCTTAGCTCATAACTTAGCATATCTTCCTTCAAAATAACATAATAAGATCAAAACAAGATACATAATCATCTTAACCTTCTTCTTCTCCTTCTTCTTAATATCCACCTTCTTCTAGTCTTCTCCTCCTCCTCCTTCTTCTTCTAGTTTTATTCTCCAAAATGACATACTTATCTAATTAACCTACAAAATGACATAATTAGCTTATTTAGCTCACTTATGACATAATTATTTTAGTTATGTCAAAAATAGCACAATAACCTTGGTTAGCTCATAACTTAGTGTATCTTCCTCCAAAATGACATAATAACCTCAAAACAAGAAAAATAATCATATTCACCTTCTTCTTCTCCTTCTTCTTCTTCTTCTCCTCCTTCTAGTATTCTCCTCCTCCTCCATCTTCTTCCTCTAGTTTTATTCTCCAAAATGACATACTTAGCTAATTATCCTCGAAAATGATATAGTTATCTTATTTAGCCCATTTATGACATAATTATCTTAGTTAGGTCAAAAGAAGCACAAGAACCTTGGTTAGCTCATAACTTAAAATATCTTCCTCCAAAATGACGTAATAAGCTCAAAAACAAGATAAGTAATCATGTTCACCTTCTTCTTCTTCGCCTCCTTCTTCTTGTCTTCCACTCCTCCTTCTTCTTCTAAGTCTAATTTTATTCTCCAAAATGACATACTTAGCTAATTATCCTCCAAAATGACATAATTGGCTTATTTAGCTCAGTTATGACATAATTAGCTTAGTTAGGTGAAAAATAGCACAATTACCTTGGTTAGCTCATAACTTAGCGTATCTTCCTCCAAAATGCCACAATAATCTCAAAAAAGATAAGTAATCATATTCATCTTCATCTTCTTCTCCTTCTTCTCCTTCTTCTTCTTCTTCTTCTTCTCCTCCTCCTCCTTCTATTCTTCTCCTCCTCCTTCTTCTTCTACTATTTTTATTCTCCAAAACTACATACTTCGCTAATTATCCTCCAAAATGACATAATTAACTTATTTAGCTCATTTTTGACATAGTTGGCTTAGTTAGGTCAAAAATAGCACAAGAACCTTGGTTAGCCCATAACTTAGCGAATCTTCCTCCAAAATGACATAATGAGCTCAAAACAAGATGAGTAATCATCTTCACCTTCTTCTTCTTATTTCCCTCCTTCTTCTAGTCTTCTCCTCTTCCTCCTTTTTCTTCTGCTAGTTTTATTGTCCAAAATGGCATACTTAGCTAATTATCCTCCAAAATGACATAATTGGCTTATTTAGCTCAATTATGACATAATTAGCTTAGTTAGGTCAAAAATAGCAAAAGAACCTTTGTTAGCTCATAACTTAGTGTATCTTCCTCCAAAATAGCATAATAAGATCAAAACAAAATGCATAATCATCTTAACCTTCTTCTTCTCCTTCTCCTTGTTGTTCTACACCTTCTTCTAGTCTTCTTCTTCTCCTCCTCCTTCTTCTAGTTTTATTCTCCAAAATGACATACTTATCTAATTAACCTCCAAAATGACATAATTAGCTTATTTAGCTCACTTATGACATAATTATTTTAGTTCGGTCAAAAATGGCACGAGAACCTCGGTTAGCTCATAACTTTGTGTATCTTCCTCCAAAATGACATAATAATCTCAAAACAAGATAAGTGATCATATTCACCATCTTCTTCTCCTTGTTCTTCTTCTTCTCCTCATTCTTCTAGTCTTCTCCTCCTCATCCTTCTATTTCTTGTAGTTTTATTCTCCAAAATGACATACTTAGCTAATTATCCTCCAAAATGACATAATTATCTTATTTAGCTCATTTATGACATAATTATCGTAGTTAGGTCAAAAAGGCACAAGAACCTTGGTTATCTCATAACTTAGAATATCTTCCTCGAAAATGACATAATAAGCTCAAAAAGAAGATAAATAATCATCTTCACCTTCTTCTTCTCCTTCTTCTTGTTCTTCTCCTCCTTGTTCTTGTCTTCTACTCCTCCTCCTCCTTCTTCTTCTAATTTTAGTCTCCAAAATGACATGCTTAGCTAATTATCCTCCAAAATGACATAATTGGCTTATTTAGCTCACTTATGACATAATTAGCTTAGTTAGGTCAAAAATAGCACAATAACCTTGGTTAGCTCAGAACTTAGCGTATCCTCGTCCAAAATGACATAATAAGCTCAAAAAAGATAAGTAATCATCTTCACCTTCTTCTTCTCCTCCTCCTTCTTCTTCTTCTCCTTCTTCTAGTCTTCTCCTCCTCCTCCTTCTTCTTATTCTAGTTTTATTCTCCAAAACTACATACTTTCCTACTTATCCTCCGAAATGACATAATTAGCTTATTTAGCTCATTTATGACATAATTAGCTTAGTTAGGTCAAAAAAAGCACAAGAACCTTGGTTCGCTCATAACATAGTGTATCTTCCTCCAAAATGATATAAGAAGCTCAAAACAAGATGAGTAATCATCTTCACCTTCTTCTTCTTCCCCTCCTTCTTCTAGTCTTGTCCTCCTCCTCCTCCTTCTTCTAGTTTTATTCTCCAAAATGACATACTTACTAATTATCCTCCAAAATGACATAATTAGCTTATTTAGTTCACTTTTAACATAATTAGCTTAACTAGGTCAAAAATAGCACAAAAACATTGGTTAGCTCATAACTTAGCATATCTTCCTCCAAAATGACATAGTAAGCCAAAACAAGACAAGTAATTGTATTCACCTTCTTTTTCTCCTTCTTCTTCTCCTCCTTCTTCTAGTCTTCTCCTCCTCCTCTTACTTCTTCTTCTAGTTTTATTCTCCAAAATGACATACTTAGCTAGTTATCCTCCAAAATCACATAATGAGCTTATTTAGCTGACTTATGACATAATTAGCTTAGTTAGGTTAAAAATAGCACAACAACCTTGGTTTGCGCATAACTTAGTGTATCTTCCTCCAAAATGACATAATAATCTCAAAACAAGATAAGTAATCATCTTCACCTTATTATTCTTCTCCTTCTACTTCTTCTCCTCCTCCGCCTTCTTCTTCTTTTAGTTTCATTCTCCAAAATGACATACTTAGCTAATTCTCCTCCAAAATGACATAATTAGCTTATTTTGCTCACTTATGATATAATTAGCTTAGTTAGGTAAAAAAATAGCACAAGAACCTTGGTTAACTCATAACTTATTGTATCTTCCTCCAAAGTGACATAATAATCTCAAAACAAGATAAGTAATCATCTTCACCTTGTTCTTCTCCTTCTTCTTCTTCTCCTCCTCCTTCTTCTAGTCTTCTCCTACTCCTCCTCCTTCTTCTTCTAGTTTTATTCTCCAAAATGACATACTTAGATAATTATCCTGCAAAATGATATAATTAGCTTATTTAGCTCACTTATGATATAATTAGCTTAGTTAGGTAAAAAATAGCACAAGAACCTTGGTTAGCTCATAACTTATAGTATCTTCCTCCAAAATGACATAATAACCTCAAAACAAGATAAGTAATCATCTTCACCTTCTTCTTCTCCTTCTTCTTCTTCTCCTCCTCCTTCTTCTAGTCTTCTCCTACTCCTCCTCCTCCTTCTTCTTCTAGTTTTATTCTCCAAAATGACATACTTAGATAATTATCCTCCAAAATGATATAATTAGCTTATTTAGCTCACTTATGACATAATTAGCTTAGTTAGGTCAAAAATAGCACAAGAACCTTGGTTAGCTTATACCTTAGCGTTTCTTCCTCCAAAATGACATAATAAGATCAAAACGAGATACGTAATCATCTTCACCTTCTCCTACTCCTCCTCCTCATTCTTCTTCTAGTTTTATTCTTCGAAATGGCATACTAAGCTAGTTATCCTCCAAAATTACATAATCAGCTTATTCTGCTCACGTATGACATAATTAGTTTAGTTAGGTCAAAATTTAACAAGAACCTTGGTTATCTCATAACTTTGTGTATCTTCATCCAAAATGCCATAATAAGCTCAAAACATGATAAGTAATTATCTTCACCTTCTTCTTCTTCTTCTTCTTCTCCTCCTTCTAGTCTTCTCCTCCTCCTCGTTCTTCTTCTTCTAATTTTATTATATAAAATGACATACTTAGCTAATTATCCTTCAAAATGACATAATTAGCTTGTTTAGCTCACGTATGACATAATTAGCTTAGTTAGTTCAAAATAGCACAAGAACCTTGGATAGCTCATAACTTAGCATATCTTCCTCCAAAATGACACAATTATCTCAAAACAAGATAAGTAATTGATGACCCACAAGTATAGGGGATCTATCATAGACCTTTCGATAATTAAGAGTGTCGAACCCAACGAGGAGCAGAAGGATCTGACAAGTGGTTTTCAGCAAGGTAATCTCTGCAAGCACTAAAATTATCGGTAACAAGTAGTTGTGTGACAAGAAGATCCGTAGCAAGTAGCAATTAAAAAAAGTAACAACGGTGCAGCAAAGTGGCCCAATCCCTTTTCTACCAAGGGACAAGCCTCGACAAACACTTATAGGAGGTAAAACTCTCCCGAGGACACATGGGAATTTGTGTCAAGCTAGTTTTCATCATGTTCATATGATTCGCGTTCTCTACTTTAATAGTTTGATATGTGGGTGAACCGACGCTTGGGTACTGCCCTTACTTGGACAAGCATCCCACTTATGATTAACCCCTCTCGCAAGCGTCCGCAACTATGAAAGAAGAATTAAGACAAAGTCTAACCATAACATTAAACTAGTGGACCCAAATCAGCCCCTTACGAAGCAACGCATAAACTAGGGTTTAAGCTTCTGTCACTCTAGCAACCCATCATCTACTTACTAATTCATAATGCCTTCCTCTAGGTCCAAATAATGGTGAAGTGTTATGTAGTCGACGTTCACAAAACACCACTAGAGGAAAAACAACATACAACACATCAAAATATCGAACGAATACCAAAGTCACATGACTACTTGTAACATGACTTATCCCATGTCCTCAGGAACAAAAGTGACTACTCACAAAGCATAATCATATTCATGACCAGAGAGGTAATGAGTAGCATCAAGGATCTGATTATATAAATCTTCCACCAAGTAATCCAACTAGCATCAACTACAAAGAGTAATTAACACTACTAGCAACTTTACAAGTACCAATCGGAGTCGCGAGACGGAGATTGGTTACAAGAGATGAACTAGGGTTTGGAGATGAGATGGTGCTGATGAAGATGTTGATGGTGACGAGTCCCCTCCGATGAGAGGGGTGTAGGTGATGACGATGGCGACGATTTGCTCCTCCGGGAGGGAAGTTTCCCCGGCAGGATCGTCCTGCCGGAGCTCTAGATTGGTTTTGCTCAAGTTCCGCCTCGTGGAGGCGGCAATTCCTCCCGAAAGCCTCCTCTTGATTTTTTCTGGAACGAAATCCTTCTTGTAGCAAAAGAGGGGGGCCAGAGGGCCAGCTGGGAGCGCACAAGCCCCCTAGGCGCGGCCAGGGGGAGGCCGCGCCTAGCAGGCTTGTGGCCTCCTGCTGGCGCCCCTCTGGTACTTCTTCGGCCTAGTATTTTTTATTAATTCCAAAATAAATCCTCGTTGATTTTCATGGCTTTTGGAGTTGTGCAGAATAGGTATCTCAAACTTGCTCCTTTTTCAGGCCAGAATTCCAGTTGCCGGCATTCTCCCTCTTCATGTAAACCTTGCAAAATAGGAGAGAAATGGCATAAGTATTGTACCGTGAAGTGTAATAACAGCCCAAAAAGCGATAAATAACAACATGACAGCATGATGCAAAATGGACGTATCAACTCCCCCAAGCTTAGACCTCGCTTGTCCTCAAGCGAAAACCGAGATTAATAAATATGCCCACATGTTTAGAGAGAGAGGTGTCAACAAAACAGAATGCAGACATGCAGGCATCATGATCATATTCAGAACAGCACTACCATCATATTATCTCTTATGCTAAAGTGATAATTCCTTCACAAAGTAAAATATGGGCCAAGAACCTTACCGAGAATTAACAACCGATAGCCTTTAGTCATTGAAGCAATTGCAATTTATCACAACATCGGAAAGAGTCAAATAAGAGCTTGTAAACAAATCCACATACTCAATCATCTTTTTCTCTTCTACAATTGCTACAACTCACGTGGTACTCACGAGATCAAAGTTTCAGTCGAACACAGAGAAAGATAGGGGCCTATAGTTTTGCCTCCCAACTATTTACCTCAAGGGTAATGTCAACAATAATAATTCATGAATACTTACTTCCAAGTTGACATATGAATATAGATCTTTCCGTAGCATATGACGTTAGCCAAGATAAAGGTGAAATAAGGAATTGGTGTAGATCACCATTACTTTTTCAAGGGAAAAAAGTGAAGGTAGAAGATAGGCCCTTCACAGAGGGAAGCAGAGGTTGTCATGCGCTTTTGAGGTTTGGATGTGTGTCCTCTTAGTGTGGAGGAACGTCACTTTATATAGCCTCCTATGCTAAAGAACTTTATTATGCAGTCTATCGCTTTTATGTCTTCCTCATCACAGGTTCTTACAAAGCTTATTTCCACACACTAATAGATCATACATATTAGGGGGCAATTTTTATTGCTTGCACCGATGAAAACTTACTTGAGGGATCTTATTCAATCCATAGGTAGGTATGGTGGACTCTCATGGCAAAACTGGGTTGAAGGTTAATGGATGCACAAGTAGTATCTCTATGTAATGCGGAAGTTTTGGCTAATATGAGGTGGAAGCAATCGTCACATGCTAAGGGATCTCTAATCATCTAACATTTTTCGGAACGAAGAAAACACAATTCATTATGTTGTCTTCCTTGTCCAACATCTAGTTCTAAGCATGTAATAGTTTAGTGAGTGTTCACAATCATAGATGGTGTCAAAGGTGATATATTTATATGTGAACCTCTCTTTCTCTATTACTTCCTATTAATTGCAACAATGCCAAGGTCTACGTTTGTCTACCCTCAACAAGTTTCAATCATCATTCTTTTTATATGTCAAGCCATCACTTCCCATAAGATCATTACATGATCTTTCATGCTTTTGTTCTTTTCTCATTCTCTTGATCATGGCATGAGGAAAGGCCCTTAACTAAGACACTCTTTATTATATGGCTCACGAGCTCGAATACATCAGGGGAGACACAAAGCAAAACTCAAGCCTAAAACACTAAGACCTTTAATCTACTAGAGAAAAATAAAACCGAAAAGGAACGAACTAAGAAAAGGTAAAGGCAAAAGATGTGATGGTGATACGATACCGGGGCAACTCCCCCAAGCTTGGCACAAGCCAAGGGGATTGCCCATACCCATGCTTAGTTGCCTTCCTTTGGAGGTGATGGTGGTGGAGTTGTTGCAACATGGGTTTGATCCTCCGTCTTCCAAGGCATAGGTGCTCCATCATGGAAAGATGACCGACTCTCCGGAATCCTCAAATCTACAGCCAACCGTATTGATTTAAATCTATACTCATACTCACAGTTTTGGTTCTACAAGTCATAGATCTGGGCTTGGAGATGATCAATTCTGTCATAGAGCCTGGAGAGGTGCTTCCCGATGTCATTGGCATCGATCTTGTGCTTGTTGGTGAACTCCGTGATCATCATGTGGTTGGCGTTGAGTCCACGCTCCACCATCCCTTGGCACTTGAAGACTTGTTGCTCCATTGCTTCGAGCCTCGCATCCACGCTTCCGGTCTTCTTGGGCCCCTCGACATCACAGATGTGCAGCATCCCCTCACGCATCTCGATAGATTGAGGGTGTTGCGGCACTCCCGCGAGGTAGGGATTGATGACCTTCTCGAAGATCTTGTCCTTTGGAGCTTTTGGGGACGCCATAGCGATCTAGATCTGTAGTAGAAACAGGCTCGAAACGAAAAGAGAGGAAATTTGCGTGATACGAGGGTCAGACCTTTAGGGCGAATATATAATGATTATTTCGAGACCAGAAGGAGTACTCTGCAAGAAAACGAAGTCCGGGAGGCACACGAGGTGGCCACAAGCCCCCTAGGCGCGGCCAGGCGGGTGGCCCGTGCCTAGCAGGCCTGTCGCCTCCTCGTGCGCTTTCCGGACTACTTCCAAATTTTCTATTTTTCAAATATTCCAAAACGGAGAAAAATTCCTACTGGAAAAGTTTTGGAGTCTGTTTACTTACCGAATCACATACCTCTTCGTTTTCAGAGTCTGAAACAGGCTGATAAATATCCCTTAGGTACTCCTCCGGAGTTATGGTCTTGATAATATTGCTTTCAACATTTATGGGAGTACCTGAGATATAATGCTTGATTCTCTGCCCATTTACCACTCTCGGAAAATTACCTTCCGTGTTGTTGATCTTGATAGCACCGGAATGATATACTTCCTCAACAACGTAAGGACCTTCCCATTTAGAGAGAAGCTTGCCTACAAAAAATCTTAAAAGAGAATTATATAGCAAGACATAATCACCTACATTGAACTCATGCTTCTGTATCCTTTTATCATGCTAGCTCTTAACCTTTTCTTTGAACAACTTGGCATTTTCATATGCATGAGTTCTCCACTCATCAAGCGAGCTAATATCAAATAACCTCTTATCACCCGCAAGTTTGAAATCAAAGTTGAGCTCTTTGATTGCCCAATAAGCCTTATGCTCTAGCTCAAGAGGTAAATGACATGCTTTACCGTAAACCATTTTGTATGGAGACATGCCCATGGGATTCTTATAGGAAGTTCTATAAGCCCATAGTGCATCATCGAGATTCTTAGACCAATTCTTTCTAGACCTATCGACAGTCTTTTGCAGAATGAGTTTAATCTCTCTATTGCTTAGCTCTACTTGACCACTAGACTGAGGGTGACAGGGAGACGCAATTCTACGGTTGACATTGTACTTAGCAATCGTTTTACGGAAAGCACCATGAATAAAATGTGAACCACCGTCGGTCACTAGATATCTAGGGACTCCAAATCTAGGGAAAATAACTTCCTTAAGCATCCTGATAGAGGTGTTGTGATCTGCACTACTAGTTGGGATAGCATCTACCCACTTAGTGACGTAATCAACAGCTACTAGGATTTGAGTATACCCGTTGGATTTTGGAAAAGGTCCCATATAATCAAAGCCCCAAACATCAAATGGTTCAATGACAAGTGAATAATTTATAGACATTTCCTGACGTTTACCGATATTACCTATTCTTTGACATTCGTCACAAGACAAGACAAACTTACGGGCATCCTTAAAGAGAGTGGGCCAATAGAAACCTGATTGCAATACCTTGTGTGCAGTTCTATCTCCCGCATGGTGTCTTCCGTAGGCCTCGGAGTGACACTTCTGTAGGATCTGTCTCTGTTCATGTTCAAGTACACAACGTCTAATAACACCATCTTCTCCTTCCTTATAAAGGTGAGGATCATCCCAGAAGTAATGTCTTAAATCAAAGAAGAATTTCTTCTTTTGCTAGTATGTGAAACTAGGTGGTATATATTTGGCAACGATATAGTTTGCATAATCAGCATACCACGGTCTACTACGGGAAGTATTGATGACATTCAGTTGCTCATCAGGAAATCTATCATCAATAGGTTGTGGGTCATCAAGAACGTTCTCGAACCTAGACAAGTTATCTGCTACGGGGTTATCAGCATCCTTCCTGTCGACAACGTGCAAATCAAACTCTTGTAGCCAGAGAACCCATCTGATAAGTCTAGGTTTAGCGTATTTCTTCTCCATGAGGTACTTAATAGTAGCGTGATCAGTGTGAATAGTGACTTTGGAATCAACTATGTAAGACCTGTACTTTTCACATGCAAACACGACTGCTAAAAATTCCTTTTTCGTAGTAGCATAGTTTCTTTGGGCACTGTCTAGAATTTTACTAGCATAGTGAATAACATTCAACTTCTTATCAACTCTTTGCCCTAGGAGAGCACCAACAGCATAATCACTAACATCACACATGATTTCAAAAGGTAAGTTCCAATCAGGTGGTTGAACAATAGGCACAGTTATCAAGGCCTTAATTATTTCGGAGGCTTCCTCAGAATCATCGTCAAAAACAAAAGGAATATCCTTTTGCAAGAGATTGGTAAGAGGCTAGAAATCTTAGAGAAGTCTTTAATGAACCTTCTATAGAAACCAACATGACCAAGGAAACTTCTTATACCTTTGATATCTATGGGGCATGGCATTTTCTCGATTGCATCAACCTTAGCTTTACCGACTTCAATATCTATTTCAGAAATTTTATATCCTAAGACGATGCCTTCATTAACCATAAAGTGGCACTTCTCCCAATTCAAGACAAGGTTGGTGTCTTTACATCTCTGCAAGACTCGATCGAGGTTGCTGTGGCAATCATCGAAAGAAGACCCATAAACGGAGAAGCCATCCATGAAAACTTCAACAATCTTTTCACAAAAGTCAGAGAATATAGCCATCATACATCTTTGAAAGGTACCAGGTGCATTGCATAAGACAAAAGGCATACATCTATAAGCAAAGGTACCGAAAGGGCACGTGAAAGTGGTTTTCTCCTGATTAGATTGTGCAACTGGTATTTGGGAGAGACCAGAATAACCGTCTAGAAAGAAGAAGTGTGTGTGTTTAGACAGTCTTTCTAGCATTTGGTCGATAAAAGGCAAAGGATAATGATCTTTCCTAGCGGATTTATTCAATTTCCTAAAATCGATCACCATCCTATAGCCAGTAATAATCCTCTGTGGGATCAATTCATCCTTATTATAAGGGACAACGGTAATACCTCCCTTCTTAGGGACGCAATGCACCAGACTTACCCAATCACTATGAGCAATAGGATAGATAATACCTGCTTCCAGGAGCTTTAGTATTTCTTTTCTTACTACCTCTTTCATCTTAGGATTTAATCTCCGTTGATGATCGGCAACTGGTTTGGAATCAGGATCAGTTTTAATCTTGTGCTAGCATAGGGTGGGACTAATGCCCTTAAGATCATCAAGATTATATCCAATAGCAGCACGGTGCTTCCTGACAACTTTTAGTAACTTCTTTGCTTCATGCTCTGAGAGGCTAGCACTAATAATAACAGGATATTTCTGTTTTTCATCAAGATAAGCATACTTAAGAGTATCTGGCAATTGTTTAAGCTCGGACACATGATCACCCTTTGGTGGGGGTGGATCTCCAAGCAGTTCAATAGGCAAATTATTCTTAAGGATAGGATATTGTTCTAAGACAACTCTATCTATCTCATGCCTTTCATCCATATGCATATCATTTTCATGCTGAAGCAAGTATTGCTCTAAAGGAGCAGTAGGAGGCACAGCAATAGAGGCTAAGGCAATAGTTTCATCCTTACTAGGCAACTCTTTTTCATGAGGATGTTTACCAAACATGGAGAAATTGAACTCATGTGACACACCTTCAAAGCAAACAGTGAGAGTTTGCTTCTCACAGTCAATATGAGCATTGACGGTATTGAGGAAGGGTCTGCCAAATATGGTGAGACTAAAGCTATCTTGGGTGGTAGCAAGAACGAGGAAATCAACAGGATACTTTGTTTTACCACATAAGACTTCAGCATCCCTAACAATTCCCACAGGGCAGATAGTATCTCTATTGGCAAGCTGAATAGTGACATCAATAGGCTCCATCTCAACAGGTGCAATCTCGTCTTTAATTTCATCATATAAGGATTGAGATATTGCACTAACACTAGCACCCACGTCACATAAACCATGATAACAATGATCTCCTATCTTAACAGAGACAACAGGCGTGCCAACAACAAGCCTATGTTTGTCTCTAGCATGTGGTTTAGCAATTGTAGCAGCATCTTCACAGAAGTGAATATCGTGGCCATCAACATTGTCGGACAGGAGATCTTTGATAATAGCAATGCTAGGTTCAACTCTAATTTGCTCAATGGGTGTAGGTGTTCTAATGTAACCCCTACGTATCACAGTTGAAACTTTAGAATGATCCTTTATCCTAAGAGGGAAAGGTGGTTTCTCAATGTAAACACTAGGAACAATAGGATCATTATAGGCAATGACTCTCTCCGCAACTGGATTGGGTTTAACTACATTGACTTCTAAGGGAGGATGATATTTAAACCACTTCTCTTTGGGGAGATCAATATGAGCAGCAAATGATTCACACAATGAAGCTACTATCTCAGAGTCAAGTCCATACTTAGCGCTAAAATCACAAAAAGTATTTGTTTCAACAAAGGATTTAACGCAATAAAACTTGAAATTCATACCTGACTCCTTACCTTCATCAAGCTCCCAATCTTCAGAGTTGCATTTATTCATTTCCAATAAATTCCATTTGAAGTCAATATCTCTCTTCATAAAAGAACCGGTACAAGAAGTGTCAAGCATGGTGCGATCATCATGAGAAAGCCGAGCATAGAAGTTCTGAATGATAATTTCTCTTGAGAGCTCATAGTTGGGGCATGAATATAACATTGATTTAAGCCTCCCCCAAGCTTGAGCGATGCTTTCTCTTTCACGAGGCCAAAAATTATAAATATAATTCCGATCATGATGTACTAGATGCATAGGATAAAACTTTTGATGAACTTCCAATTTCAACCGATTGTAGTTCCATGATCCAGTATCATCACATAGCCTATACCATGTCAACGCCTTATCCCTCAAAGATAAGGGAAAGACCTTCTTCTTGACCTCATCCTCTGGAAAACCTGCAAGCTTAAATAAACGACAAACTTCATCTACATATATTAGATGCAAGTCTGGATGTGATGTTCCATCTCCTGTAAAAGGATTAGCCAACAGTTTCTCAAGCATACCTGAAGGAAATTCATAGCAAATATTTTCAGTAGGTGCAACGGGTTGAGGACCAACTATTTGTGATTCCGTTCGAGGTGAAGATACCCCAAACAAACCACTCAAAGGATTAGTTTCCATAGTGACAAGTGACAATAAATTTTAGCACACTATATAAATGTTTCCTTACCAAATTCCACTTACCAAAGGCGCTTCACTCCCCGGAAACGACTCCAGAAAAGAGTCTTGATGACCCACAATTATAGGGGATCTATCATAGTCCTTTCGATAAGTAAGAGTGTCGAACCCAACAAGGAGCAGAAGGATCTGACAAGTCGTTTTCAGCAAGGTAATCTCTGCAAGCATTGAAATTATCAGTAACAAGTAGTTGAGTGAAGAGAAGATTCGTAGCAAGTAGCAAGTAACAAAAGTAACAACAGTGAAGAAAAGTGTCCCAATCCCTTTTGTAGCAAGGGACAAGCCTGGACAAACTCTTATAGGAGATAAAACGCTCCCGAGGACATATGGGAATTTCTGTCAAGCTAGTTTTCATCATGTTCATATGATTCGCGTTCGCTACTTTGATAGTTTGATATGTGGGTGGACCGATGCTTGGGTACTGCCCTTACTTGGACAAGCATCCCACTTATGATTAACCCCTCTCGCAAGCATCCACAACAACGAAAGAAGATTTAAGACAAAGTCTAACCATAGCATTGAACTAGTGGATCCAAATCAGCCTGTTAAGAAGCAACGCATAAACTAGGGTTTAAGCTTGTGTCACTCTAGCAACCCATCATCTACTTACTACTTCCCAATGCCTTCCTCTAGGTCCAAATAATGGTGAAGTGTTATGTAGTCGACATTGACATAACACCACTAGAGGAAAAACAACAAACATCACATCAAAATATCGAACGAATACCAAATACACATTACTACTTATAGCATGACTTATCCCATGTCATCAGGAAAAAAAGTGACTACTCACAAAGCATAATCATATTCATGACCAGAGAGGTAATGAGTAGCATCAAGGATCTGAACCTAAAATCTTGCACCAAGTATTCCAACTAGCATCAACTACAAAGAGTAATTAACACTGCTAGCAACCTTACAAGTACCAATCGGAGTCGCGAGATGGAGATTGGTTACAAGAGATGAACTAGGGTTTGGAGATGAGATGGTGCTGATGAAGATGTTGGTGGTGACGAGTCCCCTCCGATGAGAGGAGTGTTGGTGATGACGATGGCGACGATTTCCCCCTCCGTGAGGAATGTTTCCCCGGCAGGATCGTCCTGCCGGAGCTCTAGATTGGTTCTGCTCAAGTTCCGCCTCGTGGCGGCGGCGATTCCTCCCAAAAGCCTCCTCTTGATTTTTTCTAGAATGAAACCCTTCTTGTAGAAAAAGAGGGTGTCCAGAGGGCCAGCTAGGAGCCCACAAGCCCCCTAGGCGCGGCTAGGGGGGAGGCCGCGCCTAGCAGGCTTGTGGCCTCCTGCTGGAGCCCCTCTAGTACTTCTTCGGTCCAGTATTTTTTATAAATTCCAAAATAAATCCTAGTTAATTTTCACGGCTTTTGGAGTTGCACAGAATAGGTATCTCAAACTTGCTCCTTTTCAGGCGAGAATTCCAGCTGTCGGCATTCTCCCTCTTCATGTAAACTTTGCAAAATAAGAGAGAAAAGGCATAACTATTGTACCGTGAAGTGTAATAACAGCCCAAAAAGCGATAAATATCAACATGAAAGCATGATGCAAAATGGACGTATCAGTAATCTTCTTCACCTTCTTCTTCTCCTTCTTCTTTTTCTTCTACTCCTTCTATTCTTCTCCTCCTCCTCCTTCTTCTTATTCTAGTTTTATTCTCCAAAATGACATACTTAGCTAATTATCCTCCAAAATGACATAATTAGCTTATTTAGCCCACGTATGACATAATTAGCTTAGTTAGGTCAGTAATAGCACAAGAACCTTGGTTAGCTCATAACTTAGCATATCATCCTCCAAAATGACATAATAAGCTCAAAACAAGATAAGTAATCATCTTCACCTTCTTCTTATTCTTCTCCTCCTTCTTATTCTTCTTGTCCTCCTCCTCTTCTTTTTCTTCTTCTAGTTTTATTATGCTTGTAGTTTTCTTCTTCTTCTAGTTTTATTATTCTTCTTTTTCTAACTTCCTTATTTTCCTTTTGCATATTTGATTCACTTCATGGAAGATGGCATTCATGGAAGCCAACACTGATGGAGTGTTACTGTTTACAGTCTGTTTCGATAACATAAACGGTGTGAAACTATGTGTATGTATGGAGATAAGTATGTGTATGTATGATGATTGAAACTGTGTATGTATTGGAAGCTAGCCTATTTGTTGTTTTGCTCTTATATGATATTCGTTATATGGCATATATGCTACATATATGATATGTGTATTTTGTAACTTTATGAGGGTGTTAGAAATTATATATATCATATATGTATTTTTAAAATGTAGGGAAATATCTAAAAGCAAACAAAACAGTAGCATTGCTAGTGTTTTGCTGTCTACCACCGGACGACAAAGGTCTTTGCCATCAGCCGGCTGATGGCAAAGCTGTCACGTGTCACCCACCTGTGCAACCAGCTAGACCATATGGTAACTTTGCCATCCGCGGCAGATGGCAAAGGGGCAACCAGGCGGATGGAAAAGGAGGATACAACAGACGGCAAAGCTACCCAAGCGGAAAGACGGCAAGGTGCCCAAGCGGGTAGACTACAGAGCCCGCAGACGGCAAAGATTGCCAAGCCAGCAGTCGTCAAAAGTGTCCAAGATGGAAGACAGCAATGGCAGCAGACGACAAAGATTCCATGCCGGCAGACGGCAAATATGATCACGCCGGTTGATGGAAGCCACGATAGACGGCAAACATGGCGATGTCGGTAGACGGGAGAGATGGTGACGTTGGTAGACGGTGAACACTCCGTTAGGTGCGTGTGAGTTGTCATCTAACTCTTTGCCGTCTGCCGGATGATGGCAAAGACCTTTGTTGTCCGCTATCTGGAGACAGACGACAAAGGAGGTCCTTTACCAGCACAAGTAACCGTATAAGTTTTGTCGACTACCGGCGGACGGAAAAGGCCTTTTCCGTCTCTATAGTAGGCCTTTGCCCTCTACCATAGTTGATGGCAAAGAAGCGGATTCCTGTAGTGATTCCCATTCACTCCCTCTCCCCCATGACTTCTCTCCTTGTAGGCGACATGAACTGGCATGGTTGTGGCCCCCGGCACAACACTTATATGCCATCTTCCATGATTTTGTCTCATGGGATCGATCCCCACCTTGTCCTCTTGCCATGGAACTCAGTATTGTGCGTGTTCGTCTTTCCTACAGTTCTATCTTTTAAATATAGGTTCCTTAGGGCAATGCGACGTGGTTATTTGATTTTTGGCTAAATTGTGGCATGAGTAGGATGTGTAATTACTGCTAGATAGGAGGGTAGAAAGGCTTTGCAGAAATTTTAATCCTGGGGATCTCCGGTACTAATGGATCCATGCCACGGATGTGAGCCTATAACTTAAGCGTACTACCCATGAATCTGGACGGTACTACTGCTCCTGATCCATGGTACTACCTCTTTAATCCCACGGGGTACTACCATTTGATCCCCCAAATTGCTGAGCTTTTGCAAAGTATTTCCTCACTCACTTTGTGTATTTTTGGCTTATGCATTAGTGTTACACCTGCCTTCCCTCATGCGCGTTTTTTTTTCAAGTGGTGGTAGCTTCGTTTTGTTTGTGGCACGTTGCAACAATCCTGATCACAAGGGCTCCAAGCGTGACCGTTCACCAAGCGAGGCAGGTGAGTCTTGTAGTGCTGAGGCCAAGGAAACACCACGGGGGTGCAACAAGTGAGTTGTGAAAAGGAAAAAGGAGAAGGGCAAGGCAATCTCTGATATGACATGCAAGGAATTTTGGGAGTACCACCAACGCAATCCCTATCGTGTTCCACAAGACCCCACAATTGTGAATCGCCCATTATGGAACATGTATGATATGATTCTTTGTATTGATGTGTGATGACCCACAAGTATAGGACATCAATCCTAGTCCTTTCGATAAGTAAGAGTGTTGAACCCAACGAGGAGCAGAAGGAAAAGATAAGCAGTTTTTAGCAAGGAATTCTCTGCAAGTGTTGTAGGTAAGAGTGATAGATAGTTTTGTAGCTAGATAATTTGTAATTAGTAACAAGTAACAATAGTAGAAAAGGTGCAGCGAGGTGGCCCAATCCTTTTTATAGCAAAGGAAAAGCCTGAAAGTTCTTCTATATAAAGTAAAGGGGTCTCGAGCACACATGGGAATTGTCGTCTAGTCATGTTCATCATGTTGAGTTGATTCACGTTTGCTACTTTGATAATTTGATACATGGGTCGATTGGTGCTTGGGTGTTGTTCTTACTTGAACAGGCAACCCACTTATGATTACCCCCTCTCGCAAGCATACACAACTATGAAAGAAGAATTAAGATAAATCTACCATGAAACCTCAACAATCTTTTCACAACAAATCAGGGAATATAGCATTCATACATCTTTGGAAATTAGCAAGTGCATTACATAAACAAAAAGGAATACGTCTATAAGCATAAGTTCCAAAACGACAAGTAAAAGTAGTTTTCTCTTGCCCTTCTTTTAACACTGGTATTTGAGAGAAACCAGAATATCCATCAATAAAGCAAAATGGTGTATGCGTAGATAATCTTTCTAACATTTCGTCAATCAAATGCAAGGGGTAATACTCTTTTCAAGTATCTCTATTTAATTTCTTGAAATCAGTTACCATCCTATAAGAAAATACAATTCTTTGTGGGATAAATTCATTTTTATCATTAGGAACAACCGTTATAAATCCTTTCTTAGGAACACAATGAACATGACTTACCCATCTACTATTAGCAATAGAATAAGTTATACTCCTCCAGAATCTTTAATATTTCTGTTCTTACAACTTCTTTCATTCTAGAACTCAGATGGCATTGATGATCAACATTGGTTTAGCATTTGGTTCCATATTAATCTTGTGCCGACATAGAGTGGGACTAATGCCCTTAATATCATCAAGAGTATATCGAATAGAAGCTCGGTGCTTCCTCGGAGTTTTGAGTAATAACTTTTCTTCTTGCTCTAAAAGCTTAGCACTAATAATAATACAATATATCTTCTTTTCATAAAGATAAGCATATTTCAAAGTATGAGGTAGTGTCTTTAATTCAAACATGGGATCTCCCTTACATGGGGGAGGATCTCCTAGAATGTCAACAAACAAATTGTGTTTAAGGATAGGTTCTTGCTGAAAGAATATCTCGTCTATTTCATTTGTTTCAATCATATGCATATCATTTTCATGGTCTAGCAAATATTGTTCCAATGGATCATTAGGAGGCACGATAATAGAAGCAAGACCAATAATTTCATTTTTAGTGGACAATTCTTTCTCGTGTGGAAATCTACCAAACTTACATAAATTAAACTCATGAGACACTGATACGTCTTAAACGTATCTACTTTTCCAAACGCTTTTGCTCTTGTTTTGGACTCTAATTTTCATGATTTGAATGAAACTAACTAGGATTGATGCTATTTTCAGCAGAACTACCTTGGTGTTATTTTCGTGCTGAAGTAGAAGTTCTCGGAATTGGACAAAACTTTTTGTGTAATTTTTCTGGAATCTATGAAGAAATATCGAGCGAAGACCTGTTGGAGGGGGCTGCATGTGGGCCACAAGAAAACAAGGTGCACCCACTCCCCCTCGTAGCGCCATATTAGCTTGTGGGGTCCATGTGGCTCCCTCGACCCTATGACGAGGGGAGGTAAGGAACTGGCGTCTAGCTCTGCTTTTGATTCAGCTACTATTTTGAATCAGTTTATGACACCAACACTATGTTCTGATATGTCCCAATTGCTTGATTGTGCTACTTCTGAAATTAATGATGATACTACTGCCATACTTAATTGAAATTGTGCCAGTGATTGAATTACTTGATGCTTATATTGCTAAAGCTAGAGAACTTCAAATTGTTGTAACTGATGAAAATTTGGAATCACTTATTATGCCTAGCTCTCCTAATAGATACGAATTGTCGGATGTACTTGAGAGTTATATTATAGATGGGGATATACCTAGAGACTTTCTTGCTTGTAATGATAGAGACGATTTGAAGAAACTACTATGTAAACTGAAAGAAAAATAGATGATGCAAAAAATGAAACATGATCCTAAATATTCTACTTATCCTATATGTATTACTGATAAGGATTATGAATTCTGTGTTGATCCCGAGTTAATCACTATAGTAGAACATGATCCTTTCCATGCCTATGAAACTGAAACTGTTGTTGGAATCCTCACTAAATTGAATGACATTGCCACTTTGTTTACTCATGATGAAAAGATGCGCTACTAATTTATCCTTAAGATTTTTCCTTTTTGCTAAAAGGCGGTGTTAGGGAGTGGAACTTCACTCTCGCTCCTGGTTTTGTGTGTAGCCCTTAGGATATGATACATCACTTGTTTGAAAAATATTTACCTACTCACAAGAAACAAGCTGCTTTATAGTAAATATTTAACTTTGTCCAAATTGAAGAACAGAATATATCTCAAACTTAGGGGAGGCTTCTCTAGCTACGAAGAGCTTTGCCTGATCATCCTCTTCAAAAAATGAAATAATTGATAATTTGTTTAATGAACTAACCGGTGGTTCTATGCACTACCTCAACAGTTGTGCTTGTTGAGTTTTCAGGGAATCAACTATTTGACAAATTAAGGAATTATTGAATAATTTATTGCAAGTTTCTGATAATTGGACACTTCCTAAGCCACCGCCAGAGCCATTTCAAAAGAAGAGAGGTATTCTACTCCTCAGTCAAGAATATATGCAATAGGCTAAAAGATCTATGAAAGAAAAAGGTACTAAAATTGAAGATGTCAACAATTTACAACCTATCGAAGAAATACATGGACTTGATACCCCTACATACACTATGGAATTCATTTTTTTTGCCGTCTGCCAAATCTTTGCCATCAGTCAGCGGACGACAAAGAGTGTCTTTGTCGTTAGCTGCCACAAAGCGGACATCAAAGAAACAGCTGATGGCATAGATGGTCTTTGCCATCAATCAGATCTTTGCCGTCAGCCACGGACGGCAAAAGCTGCAAAGCAGACGAAAAACATACAGGTGGGGCCCACCTGACCACGGGGACGTTAGGTCAAACTGGAGTCCCTTCTTTGTCATCTGCTAGCGGACGACGAAGAGGCGGGAGGCAAATGGCAAAGAGTTTAGACTCTTTGTCGTCCGCCGGCACACGACAAAGATCTCACTCCATAACAGCTCTTCGCCCACACCCCGCCCCTCTCTCTCTCTCACTCACTGTGTAACGGCTCCACTCTCTTCCACTCTTCTCCCTGACGCCCAACGCCGCCACCACCTCGCGCCGGCGCCCCCGACGCCGCCCCGATGCCCCACAGCCCCGCCACCGCCGCCCCACCGCCCCCCGCGCCGCCCCGGTGCCCCATAGCTCCCCGGTGCCGCTGCCCAACCGCCCCCGGTGCCGCTGCCCCACCGTCCCCGACGCCGCCCCGCCACCCCAACATCCCCGGCCCCGCCGCCCACGACGACACAGCCGCCCCTGCCGGTGAGCCCCCACACACCCCCACCCCACGGAAAAATTAATTATTTGTTATTTATATTTTTGGAATTAGATTATTACTACAAAGTAGATTTTTTATTGTTGTTGTAGTTGTTGTTTTTATTGTAGTTGTTGTAGTATTTGTTCTAGTTAGTTAGCTTAATAGAAAGAAGAGGAATAAGAGGAGGAGGAGGATGAGAAGAGGAGAAGAAGAAGAGGAGGAGGAGGAGGAGGAGGAGGAGGAGAAGAAGAAGAAGAAGAAGAAGAAGAAGAAGAAGAAGAGGAGGAGGAGGAGGAGGAGAAGAAAAAAATAAGAAGGAGAAGAAGAACAAGAAGAAGAAGAAGAAGAAGAAGAAGAAGAGGTGAAGAAAAAAATAAGAAGGAGAAGAAGAAAAGAAGAAGAGAAGAAGAAGAGAAGAAGGAAAAAATAAGAAGGAGAAGAAGAGAAAAAA
This sequence comes from Hordeum vulgare subsp. vulgare, assembly GCF_904849725.1. Taxonomy (NCBI): domain Eukaryota; kingdom Viridiplantae; phylum Streptophyta; class Magnoliopsida; order Poales; family Poaceae; genus Hordeum; species Hordeum vulgare. Next base: position 343,965,782 of record NC_058520.1, on the reverse strand, counting down.
GAAGAAAATAAGAATAAGTAGAAGAAGAGGATAAATAAAAATAGAAATATAAATAAGAGGAAGAAGAAGAAGAAGAGGAGGAAGAAGAGGAGAAGAGGAGGAGGAGGAGGAGGAGGAGAAGAAGAAGAAGAGGAGAAGAGGAGAAGAAAGAGGAAAAATCAAAAGAAGGAAGAAGAAGAAGAAGAGAAGAAGTAGGAGAAGGAGGAGGAGGAGCCCTCCTTCTTCTCCTTATTCTCTCCTCCTTCTTCTTCTCCCTCCTTCTTCTCCTTCTTCTTCTCCCTCCTTCTTCTCCTTCTTCTTCTCCTTCTTCTTATCCGTCTTCTTCTCCTTCTTCTTCTCTTCTTCTTCTCCTCCTCCTCCTTCTCATTGTCCTCCTCCTCCGTATTCTTCTCTTCTTGCTTCTTCTCATTCTTCTTCTACGTAGTTTATTTTCCAACAACAAAGACATACTTAGCTAATTATCCTCCAAAATGAAATAATTAGCTTAGTTAGGGTAAAACATCATAAGAACCTTGGTTAGCTCACAACTTGTCACGACCGATTTCCAAATAAAGGATTTAATTGGAAATCAGCCTTCGTGTCCACAGTGAAGAAAATATTTCCCACTGACAGACTCAACTTGGTGCAGAAAACCAGTAGTACTCAATATATTACAAGTAGAGCAAGAGTCGCTCTACAAATTATTACAACACATCCAAGTCTTAGGATAGATGGAAATGTTACAGAGGTCTTAGGGTGACTCTACTTCTCGCGAAAAAAGGGGCACGTCACATCAGAGTAATGTGACATAGCGAATACTACTACGCGTCAAGCCTCAGAGTGAAGCTCAACAATTTATTCAAGGTGGCGGAAGCGGTGGAATAAAACAGCGACGGACTCTAGGATCGCAAGGCTGACTGGGACTCCTCTAGACATCGGACTCGCTATCGAACTCCTCATCCATGAGGTCTCCTTCATCCATATCTCGCCACAACAACAAGCCAGTGAGTACTCCGGGAAGTACTCGCAAACAGTTTGCACAAATGATGAAATGCATGCAATTGATTTTATAATGCATGGTTAGGATCAAGTTATATCCATAATATAAGTGCAGAAAATAAATAAGTTAGAGGATAAATCGTGCGGTAGTCCTCCCAAAATATCTGTAACAGAAAATAAAATACCACCCTCGCGCGTCTCAGCAACACCACATACAGGGCAACAGTAATTAACATAACATGTCGCAGTCGGGCGTCTCAGTGACACCACATAAAGGGCTTATAATGAATAACAAAACAATGCCGCGGTCGGGCGTCTCAGCGACACCACATAAAGGGCTTATAATGAATAACAAAACAATGCCGCAGTCGGGAATCTCAGCCACACCACATAAAGGGCTTATAATGAATAACAAAACAATGTCGTAGTCGGGTGTCTCAGCGACACCACATAAAGGGCTTATAATGAATAACAAAACAATGCCGCAGTCGGGCGTCTCAGCGACACCATATAAAGGGCTTATAATGTATAACAAAACAATGCCGCAGTCGAGCGTCTCAGCCACACCACATAAAGGGCTTATAATAATTAATAAATATTGAATACCCAAGAGGTAGAACCATCCCAAGGATATCCAACAATAAAATCATAGGGGTTAGTCCAGAATAATAATCATATATGATCATCCACCACGTCATCGTATGATTCACCACACCATTGTTATTAATATCACTTATACTCCAAAGACCTACTCTAGGACCGACACTTGACTCGTCAAAACAACCTCCTTGACCGTGGACATGGCTACTCGAATAGTTTTGACTCTGCAGAGGGTGTATTATTTACCCATAGACCTCGATTTTCAATAAACAATATGACTAATTCCGCATACGGCATTTTAGAAGTGGACACTCAGAATCATCACACACCCACTTTACCTCTGCGAAGCCCAGATTCACCCAGACTACGCTGCCAAGGTAAAACCATAAGACGGGGAGGCTCCGACCTCGACTAGCATGGGATCAACTATATTTATATTGCGCGCTTACGGGGAGTGCTCTCCCTTCCGGTCCTAGACCAGAAACACCTATGCCCCCTGACCGGATGACTGGATTTAGTCCAAGGCCATGGATACCTTCATACTGGTCCCTCTAGTGGTGTGTGATTGATAATTGGTCTACAACTGACTATACCGAACCCATTATCCAGGGAACTATGGTAGCACGGTAATAAGTATGACACGGACCAGACTCGATCTAGGTTTATACTGGAGTTTACCAAAGTTATACGAGCACCAAAGTGCTCAAACCATGACAAGGCCATAACCTATCACGTTCCGTGTGACTAGGCTATTCCACAACCTTTCAAAACCATCCCTTTCATTCATCGTATTCTATCACGGTTGATTATATTTAACAAGTATGAAATATGCAAGGTGTAGGAAAAATAAATATGAGCATTATAGCAAACAGCACACCAAAAGTAACAAACATGCTTGCCTGGTCCCACGTAGTCGAGATCGAGCTCCGTGCAGTTGACGTCGGGTATCTCGATGTCGAAATCTATGGTATAATACAAACAACAACATAAGCTACACTGCATAGCTACTGGTATAGAAATATTTTTAGAAAAATCTTAAAATAAACTAGACCTTATCAGGATCATTTTGCAAAAAGAATCACTCCAAAAGTAGTTATAGAATAAATGTTATAGCCAAAACGAAACTAGGGACTGTCCTGTAATTAGTTTCAAAGGAAACAGCGGCTAGACTAGAAAGATTCCAAAGCGCCCGAGGAGGGATGCGTTTTCCACAAAAGAAAACAGCTTCAGTCGAATACGCCTTCGATGAAAACATTTCGGAGAGGGGGAGAGAGACTGACAGGGGAGGCCCACCTGTCGGGTTTGAACTCCTCACCGGCGCCAAAGGCTTTCGGTGATCGTCGGCGATGATAGGAGGGAGGAGAGAGCGAGCTAGGGGTGCGGGTGCACTCACCGTCGACTCGCCTGACGGATGGATTGGATGGCGGCTGATTGCTCACGATGGCGACAGCAGATCTCCAGCGGCAACAACTCCGGTGACACGACGGAGTCGACAACCTAGGGCCTCTGCCATGAAATCGAGCACGGGGTAAGCAGGAGAGGACCTCGTGGATGTGACCGAAGGTCTTAGGGGATCCTACATCGACTTACACAACACTGGAGCGTCCGGATCCCGAAGAAGATCTAGGCGGCCAGAGCTGGGGAAGAAGGTCCCTCGAGGGCCTCTTCCTAGATCGGCTGCTTCCTGGAGGGGAAGATGGGGTGCGGGAGAGAGTTGGATGAGCTCAGAAGCGCTGGGGAAGGGATCTATAAATAGGCGCCGAGGGAGGGGCTTCGGCCATTACTCTGGCGAGGAATTCCGGCGAAGCAGATGCTTGGGCAGGCGATTAGGTGGTACTGGACGAACCTAATCACTGAGAGGAACCCATTTTTGACCCGACGAGGCTTGGTCATGCACGAGAAGAACGTGGCGATGATGCGGTCAACACGGAGCTTTGCGGCGGCAGGAACGATGCTCTGGGGTTGCAGGGGCGTGGCGACGAGCTTTGCGGGGCTGAACTAGAGCAGGAGGTCGCGACGAGGCTACCAGAGCGATGGGCGGTGCCGTGCAGTGCGCCAGTGCAGCAGAGGCACTGTGCTGCCGAAGAAGAGCCGTTGTCGGCGCCTGGGCAGGCTCTGCCGTCTTGCCACCGATGAGGAGGAAGGGGCCAAGATCGCGGGTGATGGAGAGGATAAGAAGGAGCACATGATCGACGAGGAGGGTGTCGTTGCTGGTGAGATTGGCACCGGGGGAGAGGGTAGCGCATGTCTGAAGCTAGGTCTGAATTAAATTGAGACTTCTTCAGTCCAATGCAGCAAAGGTGCTCGACACGAGAAAAACCATAGCTAGGAGATGAATTCAATGCTGATATTTGGAGGGGAGCACTCTCATTGGAAGAAATTAGGCTACAAAAAATTTCAGAATTCTTGGTGGAGTTTAAGGCAGGTTCGAATCAAAAATGAGTTTCTGGGGTCAAACTTTGGTCAAACCAAATTTGAAATTTTCAAACTTAATGTCCCAAGGTTTTTGCTGAAATAGGTTGAGGATACTGATACGTCTCCGTCGTATCTACTTTTCTGAACTCTTTTGCCCTTGTTTTGGACTCTAATTTGCATGATTTGAATGGAACTAACCCGGACTAACGCTGTTTTCAGCAGAATTGCCATGGTGTTGTTTTTGTGCAGAAATAAAAGTTCTCGGAATGTCCTGAAAATTTACGAAGAATTTTTGTGGAATTAATGAAAAATACCTGCGCAAACATCCACCGGAAGGGGTGTGCCAGTGGGCCATAAGCCTAGGGGCCGCGGACACACCCCCCCCCCCTTGCCGCGCCGTGAGGGCTTGTGGGGCCCACGTGGCCCCACCGCCTCCAAACTCAGCTCTATTTATTCTGCCTCGCCCGGAAAAAAATCAAAGAGAAGGATTCATCGCGTTTTACGATACGGAGGTACCACCACCTCCTGTTCTTCATCTGGAGGGCAGATCTGGAGTCCGTTCTGGGCTCCGGAGAGGGGAAATCATCGCCATCGTCATCATCAACCTTCCTCCATTGCAAATTCCATGATGCTCTTCACCGTTCGTGAGTAATCTCATCATATGCTTGCTAGACGGTGATAAGTTGGATGAGATCTATCATGTAATCGAGTTAGTTTTGACGGGGATTGATTCCCAGTATCCACTATGTTCTGAGATTGAAGTTGCTACTACTTTGCCATGCTTAATGCTTGTCACTAGGGCCCGAGTGCCATGATTTCAGATCTGAACCTATTATGTTGTCACCAATATATGTGTGTTTTAGATCCTATCTTGCAAGTTTTAGTCACCTACTATGTGTTATGACCCGGCAACCCCGGAGTGACAATAGCCGGAACCACTCCTGGAGATGACCATAGTATGAGGAGTTCATGTATTCACCAAGTGTTAATGCATTGGTCCGGTTCTTTATTAAAAGGAAAACCTTAATATCATGTAGTTTCGAGTAGGACCCCGCTGCCACGGGAGGGATGCACAATAGATGCCATGCAAGTTCTTTTCCCTAAGCAGGTATGACTACATACGAAATACATGCCTACATTAGATTGACGAACGGGAGCTAGTTACATATCTCTCCATGTTATAGCTGTTACATGATGAATCACACCCGTCATACTCATCCATCACCGATCCAATGCCTATGAGTCTTTTACTACTGGTCCTTGCTACGTTACTTTGTCGCTACTACTGTTGCTACTATTGTTACTCTGCTGCTACTGGTTACTGTTGTTCCTTGCTACTGTTGTCACTACTGCTGTACCTTGCTAGTGCTGTCACTATTGCTGTTACTTGCTACTTTGTTGTTACCTGTTGCAAGACTTTTCTGGAGCCATTGCCAGGGAAGAATAGTCCCACGTCAATGTGCTATTTTCTAGGCGCCATTGATACAACAAGTTAGGAATAGTCTGCCGTCAACAGACCCTTTTCTCGCACCGTTGCTATCATACCACTTTGGTAGTGTTACGTTGCTTTTACACACTAATCTTTTAGGTGTGGTTGAAACTGACAAACTCAGCTGCTAATACTTGAGAATATTCTTTCGCTTCCCCTTGTGTCGAATCAATAATTTAGGGTTGAATACTCTACCCTCGAAAACTGTTGCGATCCCCTACACTTGTGGGTTATCAGATACCAAGGACTACAAACAAACAAGGTTTGGGGGTCAAGATTCCAAAGGAAAAACGAGGTTCCTTTGAAAAAAATTTGAAGCTCAAACTGATTACAGAATTTCCTATTTTAGGAATAAAAATATTTGGGGAGATCCAGCCCTTCTAAATCTTTAGAAAACTTTCAAAAATAAGCTCATCGGTTTGGGGAGGAGTAAACATGTTTAAAAACAGAATGTTGATTAATTCTACTTGAAGAATTAATAAATAAGCTTATGAAGAAAAATCCTAATCACAACTAAAAGTAATCCAATTTAAGAATAAAAGAAATATTCTTTTAACCATTTCATTTATGAGAAAGGCCAAGAGAATACTTCTGAATTTGTTTGGTGGAGAAGAAGCTCAAAAGTTTTCTCTCATGGAGATTAGCAAGAAAACTTCCAAGTTCTTGTCAAGTCATTTGTTTTTTTAAATTCCAAGGAAATCAGAAAATAAAAGTTGAAAAATCTTGGGTATTACACAACTTAGCTAATTATCCTCCAAAATGACGTAATAAGCTCAAAATGGCATAAAAACCTTGGTTAGCTCATGAATATTATATTCTTAACTTGTTTTCTTCTAAAATGACATAATTAGCCCATATAGCTCCAAAAAGACATAATTAGCATATTTGTGTTGATTAGGTGGACTTACATGTGACAGTTGTATCGTCGCTGTGAAGTCTGCTGTGTGAATATCTCCCCGTGCGTTGTACGAGCTCCGCCCCTGCATTCGTGGGTCAGTACAAATGCCATCTCCTCCTCGCCCCTTCATTTACTGTGGGTCGGTTTTTGGATGAAACTTATTAGATTTAGGTAATTAAATTAATTTATCAGTATGCGTGACCAGTATGCGTCTCCCATTCGACAGGGTTACAGTTATAAATATGCATGCATTTGCTTATATTTATAACTGTGATTCTTTCGAATTGTCCAACGTTATCCATGGACAGCCCGAGTATGTGTAGATTGGGTTCATTTTCCCATATCCTTTTTTCCGGATCCGATGCATAATTTCGTCAGTGCCTCCCTGTTGTTCTCCGGATACACATCCTCTGTGTTTATTGCGGAGACGTGTATCAGGAGAACAGCGGGGAGGTGCTCCCGAAATTTTGTGTTGGATCCGGAGCAGAGCATGGGAAATCGAACCCAATCTACACATACTTGGGTGGGATTAGGACCTATCTTTACCTATTAGCGTGTAGGTTGCATGGACGTAATAAAACTGGTGACCTTGATTAACTGATGATTATATATGCTAAATTATATATAAATATATTTCTTGTGTCTTTAATAGCTAGGCAAGATGAGTGATCGTTCGTGGATGTATACCGGTCACCCTAGTCAGAAAGAGATGACGAAAGAATGGTTTCTAAAAACCAAGGAATTTGTGAAAGCCGCATTTGCAGATAGCGAGGAAAGAAACTATTGCTCCTATCCTGGATGCGACAACTATAAAAAGACGATAGAGGATGTAATGATTAAACACCTGCAAAGTAGGGGTTTTAAGCCTAATTATACGGTGTGGACATTTCATGGTGAGTCTATACAACGCACCGGAGCTGAGGTGGTCCGTCGTCGCACCGACGAGCATGGTACCAGGATCGAAGAGATGGTGCAAGACTTTGATGATGCTCGGGATTCGGAAGATGAGATGGAAGAATCTGCAATGGTCTTCTATGAAATGTTGGAGTCTTCAAAACGTCCTCTCGATGAGCACACTGAGCTTTGTCAGCTGGATGCAATTGCACAAGTAATGGCTCTAAAGGCTCAGTTCAACTTGGGAAGAGAATGCTATGACGCGATGATGACACTATTTGGACGCTTCCTACCCAAAGGCTATGTTATGCCTGCAAACCTGTACGAGTCGGACAAAATACTTCGTGTACTTAAGATGCCCTATGAGCAGATAGATGCATGTGAGAAAGGATGTGTCTTATTTAGGAAGGAGTATGCACACTTGGACTATTGTGCCAATTGCTAGTCTTGCAGGTATCTTGTGGCAGATAACGGTATGGGTGAGAAGAGGCAGACCAAAATCGCAGTTAGTGTTCTTCGGTATATGTCAATCGTACCAAGGCTTCAATGTATTTTCATGGTCGAAGAGACAGCCAGACAGATGACATGGCACAAATTTGGCAAAAGAACCGAACTAGATGCAGATGGGAATAAGATGGCGGTACACACATCGGATGGGGAAGCGTGGAAACATTTCGATGGATTGCATCAGAATAAAGCGGCAGATCCAAGGAATCCTTGATTCTGCGTCGCCACGGATGGTTTTAATCCCTTCGGCATGACGGCAACCCAATACAGTTGTTGGCCTGTATTTGTCATTCCAGTCAATCTCCCCCCGGGCAGATTATGCAAAGAAAGAACGTATTTCTGACGTTGATAATTCCAGGGCCCAATTATCTGGGGAAGAATATGAATGTGTACATGTAGCCGCTTAAGGATGAATTGGATGAAGCTTGGGATAATGGGGTCAAGACATATGATGCCGCTAGAAAACAAAATTTCAAAATGCATGTGTGGTACATGTACTCTATGCATGACTTGCCGGTGTATGCGCTATTCTCTGGATCGTGTGTTCATGGATGGCTCCCGTGCCCCCAATTCAAGGCAGCTCTTTAGTTTCATTCGTTGCAGGACAGTCGGAAGTATTCTTGCTTTGACTTGCATAGACAGTTCCTGGATCCTGACCATCAGTTCAGAAAAGACAAGAAGAACTTTACCAAAGGTAAAGTACTCAAAAACTTGGCACCACCTGCGTTGACAGGCCAACAGATCCCGGATCATTTAAATGCCCTTGAGCCTGATCCAGAGCGTCTAGGGTATTTCAAGGGGTATAATTCAAAACACGCATGGACTCACAAGCCATGCTTCTGGGATCTGTCTTACTAAAAAGACCTCCTTCTTCCACACAATATCGACATGATGCACACTGAAATGAATATGGGACACGCTATTTTTGGTACATTGTTCGACATATATGGGAAGACAAAGGATAATACTAAGGCTAGAGTCGATCAAGAGACACTATGTCATAGACCGTTACGAAACATGCGAGAAGGGAAAGGAAAGCAGAAGTGGTTGAAGCCAAAGGCCTTGTTCAATCTTGGAAGGCCAGCTATGAGGGAAATTATCTTGTGGGTTAAAATGCACTTGATGTTCCCCGATGGGTATGCAGCGAATCTAAAGAGGGGAGCGAGTCTTGAAAAATTAAAAATCTTTGGTCTCAAGAGTCATGATTGGCACATATGGCTAGAGCGGGTAATGCCCGTGATGTTACGTGGCTTTATTCCTGCGGATAAATTGCAAGTACTAGCGGAGCTGAGCTATTTCTTCTGTGTTCTTTGTGCAAAAGAATTGTCGCCTAGCATGGTAGATGACATGGTGGAGTTTCCACCGGAGTTGTTGTGCAAGTTAGAGAAGATCTTTCCGTCGGGCTTCTTTAATCCAATGCAACATTTGATTTTACATCTACCGACCAAGGCAAGATTGGGTGGGCCCGTGCAAAATCGTTGGTGCTATGCAACTGAGAGGATGCAGAAGACGCTCAAGCTAAATGTAAAAATAAGCATAGAATTGAAGCATCGATGTCTGAGGCATTCATTACTGAGGTGGTGGCAAACTTTGTGACAACATACTACGAAGCCAAAAATCATAATTTGCATAATCCGAAGCCTCGACACAATGATGCAGACCCTAAAAAGGTGGGTCCAACCTCAGCCTATGCAAAGGGAAGCTCGCACCAGCCGGTGCTTCGAAACCAATAACGTTGGATGTCGATGAATGGCGGAACATTTCATTGTATATCTTCAACAACCTAACAGAAGTGCGGCCGTACATCGAGTAAGTTCTCGACACATTTTCCCGTAACTTCTAATTCCTTTGAACTGCTATTATTCCCGGATATTTCATACAGCCGATACATCAACAAATTCTCGGATGGAGCGGTGATCGAAAATGATTCCGTCGAAGAGTATGAGCTTCTGGCAAAGACAGGAGGCGGCTATCTCGGTTTCATCTCTTGGTTCAAACAAACGGTAATTATCAACAATGGACCATTTCATTTCTTGGTCTAACTTGCGGCTAATGCAACAATCGTTTCGTATTAAACTTGGAGGCTAATTTAGAGTCTATGGACGCCGAATTGAGACAAGACGCTAATGGTTTTGACTATAAGGTCCGTTCATTTGAGAAATACAACATCAACGGGTATCTCTTTCATACCTTTGGCAAAGAGCCATCTATGCCCGACCGGAAATCTACGAATTGTGGTGTCTCTGCTATCGGCGAAGGTGTTATCGAGTATTGTGGAAGAGTTGAAGCAATTTATGAACTGCAATTATATGGTGAAAACCCACCGAGCGTCGTAGTCTTCAAATGTTATTGGTTCCAGCCGAAGGAGACTAGAAGGACTCATGAACATATTGGACTAGTCGAAATCAATCCAAACACCCATTTAGATGTTCCCGATGTCTATATTACGGCTCAACAGACGACCCAAGTTTTCTATCTACCGTGGGCATGCCAAACTGATAAGAATCTGGAAGGTTGGTATGTTGTTTATGAAGTGCCGCCACATGTTAGACCACCTCTCCCTAATGAACAGGATTATAAACCTCACATTAACGCAGACACATATGATGTAGAATTCTTCCAAGAAACACGTCTTTCCAAGAAACGTTTCAAGAACCGCCGTGCTTCACCCCAGAACATGGAAGTAGACAGCGACAATGAATCTAACTTCACCCCTGAGCCGGAACCAGCAGAGCTGGAACTAGAAGAGGTTAGTGATGCAGATGACCTGTCAATGCTTGACCGATTACAGAAAGGCCTTTCACAACTTCATGCCGTTGAATCCGATGAGCACATCATTCATGCACACATGCGTGATAGTGATGATGATGATGCATTTATTGATGATGATTATTAGTTTGTAAGATTCCCAACTTAAATTATATATATGTTAATCTTTATTATTCATTTACATATTATTATTCATGTCAGTTATTTTTTTTATGTTGTACTAATTTCTTTTAATCTTTATCATGGCAGGTCAGCTGGTGTTGAAAGATGGTGGGCGCGGGTCCAGATCGCTCGACGGGTTCTGCTTCGGCGGGCCGCATGAGGGGTGGTACTTCCATTCCACCCCTATCTCTCCGTAGAGCTTTGGCAGACAGTATGATGACACCACCCGCGATTTCTTCTTCGTCAGCGGCATTGCCCACTGGGAGAGGTGCTGGTCGGGTAGGGAAGAAGGGGAAGGGTACAGGGAGAGGTGGTGGCCACGGAAGATCTAGGAGGAATGTTGAGCCATCCTCTCCACCACCACCAGCTCATTCACCCGAGCACAAGACTGCTATGATGGACCCGTTTGCCGAGGAGGCTACGGGGACTCCGGTCCAGGAGCCTCGGGTTGACGGGCATTCGGCCCATGAGACTCTGTTCCAGGATCAGCCTGGGGTCGAGGTGCGTTCCACCCATGAGACTCCGGTCCAGGATCAGCCTCGGGTCGAGGTGCGTTCGGCCCACAAGACTCCGGTTCCTGAGGCTTCGGCCGACGTGGAGACGCCCGGATGGGGTGCCTGGCCGGAGCGGACCGAGGAGTTGGATTGGACCGAGGGTCCGGGTGGCTCAGGGGGTGGGAATGACGGGAATGAGACTACGGATAGTGAGGGTGGTGTGCAGGTGGACGGGGCCACCATGTACAAGCGTCGTAGTACACGTCTCCCGGTCGTGCCGGCTACCAGCGAGCAGAGGCCGGTTATTAAGCCTGAAGGGATAGGTAAGTACATTTACTCTTTTTATAGCTTTTGCCTTCGAGTTTCTTCAAATATCTAATGCGTTGACCTTATCATACTGCAGGGGATTGGCACACCCTCGTGGAGTCCGCAAGCCGAACAGCGTCCTTGGTGTGCTTTGCCGAACAAATTTTCCGGGGGTCATCACGTTGCCTGGTGAGGGTCAGGTTCCTACACTAGAATTTTCCTAGGAGCACTACCAGGCTGCGCAGGCCCCGCCGGAGGAGATTATAGATGTTGTCTTGTGCCACACGAGGGCCAAGATGGTGATCAAGAGCTTTTGGGTAAATTATCCTTTTACACAATCTAAAATTAACTATATAGCTAATTGTTGTACTAATCGGTGTTGTCTCGTTTGATTGCAAACCTTCTATAGGTCTGAGGAGGGATATGAGGAGGAGGCGGCCAAGGTTCTCGAGGCCGAGCGTAGGCGGTTATTACAGAACTTATGCCACGAGGCTCGGCCACAGGCTATGCGAGACTACTACAGCACAGCAATAGAAGCTAGGGCAATAATTTCATCCTTACTAGACAATTCTTTTTCATGAGGTTGTCTACCAAACTTGGAGAAATTGAATTCATGTGACACACCTTCAAAGCCAACAGTGACAGTTTGCTTCTCACAGTCAATATGAGCATTGACAGTATTGAGGAAAGGTCTGCCAAATATGATGGGACAAAAGCTATCTTGTGTGGTAGCAAGAACGAGAAAATCAGCAGGATACTTAGTTTTACCACACAAGACTTCATCATCTCTAACAATTCCCAAAGGGAAGATAGTATCTCTATTGGCAAGCTGAATAGTAACATCAATAGGTTCCATCTTGACAGGTGCAATCTCGTTTTTAATTTCATCATATAAAGATCGAGGTATTGCACTAACACTAGCACCGACGTCACATAAACCATGATAACAATTATCTCCTATCTTAACAGAAACAACAGGCATGCCAACAACAGGCCTATGTTTGTCTCTAGTATGAGGTTTATCAATTCTAGCAGCATCATCACAAAAGTGAATATCATGCCCATCAACATTGTCGGACAGGAGATCTTTGATAATAGCAATGCTAGGTTCAACTCTAATTTTCTCAGGGGGTGTAGGTGTTCTAATGTAGCCCTAACATATCACAGTTGGAGCTTTAGCATGATCCTTTATTCTAACAGGGAAGGGTGGTATTTCAATGTAAGCACTAGTAACAATAGGATCGTTATAAGGAATGAATTTATCTTCAACTAGATTGGGTTTAACTACATTGACTTCTATGGGAGGATGATATTTAAACCACTTCTCTTTAGGGAGATTAATATGAGAAGCAAATGATTCACATAATGAAGCTACTATCTCAAAGTCAAGTCCATGTTTAGCGCTAAAATCACAAAAAGTATTTGTTTCAACAAAAGATTTAACGCAATCAAACTAAAGATTCATACATGACTCCTTACCTTCATCAAACTCCCAATCTTCAGAGTTGCGTTTAATTCTTTCCAATAAATTCCATTTGAAGTCAATATCTCTCTTCATAAAAGAACCGGTACAAGAAGTGTCAAGCATGGTGCGATTATCATGAGAAAGCCGAGCATAGAAATTCTGAATAATAATTTCTATCGAGAGCTCATGTTTGGGGCATGAATATAACATTGATTTAAGCCTCCCCCAAGCTTGAGCGATACTTTCTCTATCACGAGGCCAAAAATTATAGATATAATTCCGATCACGATGTACCAAATGCATAGAATAAAACTTTTGATGAAATTCCAATTTCAATCGTTTGTAGTTCCATGATCCAGTGTCATCACATAGCCTATACCATGTCAATGCTCTATCCCTCAAAGATAAGGGAAAGACCTTCTTCTTGACCTCATCCTCGGGCAAACCTGCAAGCTTAAATAAACCACAAACTTCATCTACATAGATTAGATGCAAGTCGGGATGTGATGTTCCATCTCCTCTAAAAGGATTAGCCAATAGTTTCTCTAGCATGCCCGAAGGAATTACATAACAAATATTTTCAGTAGGTGCAGTAGGTTGAGGAGCAAATCCTTGTGCTTCCGTTCGAGGTGAACATACCCCGAACAAGCTTCTGAAAGGATTAGTTTCCATAGTGACAAGTGACAATAAATTTTAGCACACTATATAAATGTTTCCTTACAAAATTCCACTTACAAAAGGCGCTTCAGTCCCCGGCAACGGCGCCAGAAAAGAGTCTTGATGACCCACAATTTTAGGGGATCTATCATAGTCCTTTCGATAAGTAAGAGTGTCGAACCCAACGAGGAGCAGAAGGAACTGACAAGTGGTTTTCAGCAAGGTATTCTCTGCAAGCACTGAAATTATCGGTAACAGATAGTTGTGTGATAAAATAATTCGTAGCGAGTAGCAAGTAACAATAGTAACAAAGATGCAGAAAGATGGACCAATCCCTTTTGTAGCAAGGGACAAGCCTGGACAAACTCTTATATGAGGTGAAGCGCTCCCGAGGACAAATGGGAATTTCTGTCAAGCTAGTTTTCATCATGTTCATATGATTCGCGTTCGCTACTTTGATAGTTCGATATGTGGGTGGACCGGTGCTTGCGTTCTGCCTTACTTGGACAGACATCCCACTTATGATTAACCCCTCTTGCAAGCATCCGCAACTACGAAAGAAGAATTAAGACAAAGTCTAACCATAGCATTAAACTAGTGGATCCAAATCAGCCCCTTACGAAGCAACGCATAAACTAGGGTTTAAGATTCTGTCACTCTAGCAACCCATCATCTACTTATTACTTCCCAATGCCTTCCTCTAGGCCCAAGTAATGGTGAAGTTTTATGTAGTCGACGTTCACATAACACCACTAGAGGAAGACAACATACAACGCATCAAAATATCGAACGAATACCAAATTCACATGACTACTTATAGCAAGACTTATCCCATGTCCTCAGGAACAAAAGTGACTACTCACAAAGCATAATTATGTTCATGACCAAAGAGGTATTGAATAGCATTAAGGGTCTGAACATATGATCTTCCACCGAGTAATCCAACTAGAATCAACTACAAAGAGTAATTAACACTACTAGCAACCTTACAAGTACCAATCAGAGTCGCGAGACAGAGATTTGTTACAAGAGATGAACTAGGGTTTGGAGATGAGATGGTGCTGATGAAGATGTTGATGGATATGAGTCCCCTTCGATAAGGAGTGTTGGTGGTGACTATGGCGATGATTTCCCCCTCCGGGAGGGAAGTTTCCCCGACAGGACGGCCCTGCCGAAGGTCTAGATTGGTTCTGCTCAAGTTCCGCCTCGTGGCGGCGGCGTCTCCTCCCGAAAGCCTCCCCTTTATTTTTTTTCTGGGACGAAACCCTCCTTATAGCCAAAGATGGGAGCCGGAGGGGCAACAGGGGGCCCACAAGCCACCCAGGCGCGGCCAGGGGGTAGGCCGCGCCTAGCAGGCTTGTGGCCTCCTAGCGGCTCCCCTCCGGTACTTCTTCCGCCCAGTATCTTTTATAAAATCGAAAATAATTCCTCTTTGATTTTCACGGCTTTTGGAGTTGCGCAGAATAGGTATCTCAAACTTGCTCCTTTTTTAGACCAGAATTCCAGCTGTCGGCATTCTCCCTCTTCATGTAAACCTTATAAAATAAGAGAGAAAAGGCATAAGTATTGTACCGTAAAGTGTAATAACAGCCCATAAAGCGATAAATATCAACATAAAAGCATGATGCAAAATGGACGTATCAGCATCCTTCTCGTCGCAGGCAATGGTGATGACACCGCCACTCCCCGGCATCTTGAGGACGTTGTAGCCATGGTGGGTCACCGCCATGAACTTGGCGAGAGTCGGGTACCCGAGGATCGCGTTGTACGGTAGATGGATGGGTGCGACGTCGAAGACGATGATCTTAGTGTGGTAGTTCTTGCGCTCGCCGAAGGTGACCGGCAGATGCACCTGCCCGATGGGCACGGTGGACCCCTCTTTGACTCCTGACAAGGGCTTGGTCAGCAGGAGCTGCACATACGGCAGCTGGAGTTTCACGAAAGTCTCGACCGAGAGGACGTTGAGCCCCGCTCCACTGTTCGTGAGGGTTTTGGTGACGATGACGGCTGATGGTCGGGGTGCACATCATGAGGAACTTGCCGGCCATGAACGAGCACCTGAGGTGATCACTTGTGTCGAAGGTGATGGTGGTCTGGGACCAGTTGAGGGGCGCTTCGCTCCTGTCTTCGGGAGAGCCGCATTCACCTCCCGGGCGAACTGCTTGAAGGCGCCGTTGGAGGCCTGGGTCTGGGTGTCGCCCAAGATGGAGGCCACCGCCCTGACCTCCTGGAAGCCCCGAGCCCCATCGTCTTGCCTATCTTCATCCCTCCTCCTGGGTGGCGGAGGCAACGGGGGCAGCCCGGCCTCCCGAGGGCGAGCCTCACGAGGTTGACCGCGTCATTGCCCCTCTTGAGGGTTATCACACCAGCGGTCCTCTTGAGGCTGGCCATGCGAGGGATCCTCCTGAGGATGTTCATGCCACCCTTGATACAGCTCACAGTCATCCCAGCGGCCCCCACTACGGCCACCTCCGCGTGCGAGGCTTGTGTCGAACCGTCCGGGGCGCCTGCTGAAGTGTTTGGCATGAACCAGACGGAGTTCTCAACATTCGGTGGTATCATGGTCACTGATGCCATGGAAGATGCACGTCGGCCCTCCTCCGGACGGATGCTCTCCCCCTCAGACATGCTTTTTCTCGGGCTCAGCAACGAACACCACCGAGGCCTTGCGTTTCACCTCCTTGGCTTTGGCCTTCTTCTCTTCTCGGTCCGCTGCCTGGGGCCCAAGGAGCGACAGGCACCCTTCTTCAGCCTTGGCGCATGGAAGATGCACATTCCCCCCCCCCCTCTTGACGGGCGCTCTCCTCCTCGTCCGTACTTCACCTCAAGCTCGGCTGCAAGCACCGCAAGAGCCTTGCGCTTCACCTCCTTGGCCTTGGCCTTCTTCTCTTATGGTTCCACCGCCTGAGGCCCGAGGAGAGACGGGCGACCTTCCTCCGCCCTGGCGCACTTGTTTTCCAGGTTGAACATCTACAGTGCGGTGCTCATCTCGTCAATCATGTCGAGCTCTTCCTTCATCTTGAGGTCGGTGACTCCATCGGAGAAGGCCGAGATGACGGCCTCGTCCGACGCCTTGGGGATCTTGAGGCGCATGACCATGAACCATTGTATCAACTTGTGCAGGGTCTCCCCCTCCTGCTGCTTGATCCATCGCAGGTCGTTCACGGTGGGGGTGCAGTCGCGGGTGCCCTGGAAGTTGACGACGAAACGCTCGCGCGGGCAGTCCCACGAGGTGATGGACGCCTTCGGGAGGTTGGGGAGCCAAGAGAGTGCGCCACCCTTGAGTGCCATGTGGAACCAGCATGCCATGACCTTGTCGCCTCCTCCTGCCGACCTGATGATCAAAATGTAAAGTTCCAGGAACTCGGTTGGGTCCAAGGTGTCATCGTAGCACAGGGGTAGGTCGGGCTTGAACTTGCAGGGCCACATAGTTGGGTAGAGTTCGGGGGTGATGGCGAGGCATCCCACCGGTCCGACGGGCGTAGCGCGTGCGGGGGCGATCGGTCCCTATTGCTCCAACGGGTCTGCTTCGGGTGGGGCGTGCTCGTGGTCCGAGACTGGCAGCGCCGGGAGCGCGTGCGCGTTGGTGCGCGGTTGGGGAACCACCTAACATCTTGCTTCGTCACCTGGCCTCACCCCTAGCTCACGAGGTTGGTCGTGGGGATGCACCTCCTGTCTAGGATCGGGACACACATCTCACCACGGTGGTGGCGGCGGCACATCCTGTTCCTCGTTGTTTGCTTGGGACGGTTGGGGCGGAACGAACAGGAGAGTGTTGCGAAGTCTCCGGCGGTGGCAACGAGCTCCTAGATGCGCTGGAGCCGGTCGTGGTAGCGGTCAGGGGCGGGCCGGTAGCGGAGTAGCTCGGTGGCCATGGCAAGCGCGCGTCGGCCGTGTGGCATCTTCGGCCGGGCGTGCAAGGTCGCCCTCGAGGCCCGGACGAGCGACGGAGTGGCGGTGCGGCCCTCGCGTTGCTCGGTAGCCGGCTGGGAGGAGGCATGTTGTTCTTGAGCATCGGGGCCCATGGCGGTGTTCACCACGGGCGATGGTGACCGACATGCACCGGCGGGGCCTGCAGGTGCCGTTTGAGCGAAGCGAGCGGCGCAGCATTCGGCACGAGCCCGGCGAGCGTCAGCCATCGGAGCGGCGGAGCTTGGTGGAGGCGGAGCTTGGAGGAAACCTTGACACGCCCCCTACCTAGCGCGCCAAATGTCGGATTTCGGGCTCCGGAAAACCCTCAAGGTTCTAACAGAGGGGCATGTAGGAAGATCTCTCTCACCTCTACCTCACTCCACTCGCTGCGAGATGAACAGAACAGGAAACAGACTTGATGGTGAGGGAGACACAGAACATAGCAGTTTACCTAGGTTAGGGCCGCTGTGAAGCGTAAAACCCTACTCCTCCTTTGGTGGATTGCCTCTTGCAGAGGTTAGTGGATGAACTAGTACACTGCTTAGGTGCCTCCTAAGGCTGGGTGACCTTGCGTGGTGCTAGCGGGTGAATGAATGGTTCTCCCCCTTCTACGAAGCAACCTATCCTCTTCCCTTATCGTTTCGGCGGGAAGGGATCCCACAGTGGTCAATTTTGAAGGGGAACAGGGGAACATGCTCCCTCTGCCCAAAGGTGGTCTTCGCCTGCAAAGTGGTTGCCCACGCTGCAGGGCCTGGCCCAGGGATGACGTTTGTCATGCTGGCGGGCGGTGATGGCCTTGTTGTACCAGAAGGGAAATCTTTGGAAGATGCCTTGGGAGCCCCAGTACGTCCTTACCCCTTTGCACTAAAGGGGAAACTGCACCGCCCTGCTGCCTGCTGCTCGTATGTCATTCCCTTGCATCACCCTTGACTCCTGAGGCCGGGCCTCGCCTCGGAATATCCGCTGCTCCGGAGGGGTCCTGAGCCCCCCCCCCCACCCCGCGGGTCTTGATGCAGCTCCTCCTCACGAGGCTTGGCACCTCGCGAGGGCCTTGTCCTGAGTGGTGCCGAGCCCGTTAGTTTGCTAGACGAAGTGGGTCGGTCCTGGGCCACATGTAGGCAGGTCTGGGTACCCCCATTCCTAGAATGCTGACAACTACATTTGGGGCTCCCAAGAAGGAATTCGCCGCCGTCATCATGACCAACCCTTCTCCATCAACAATTCCATGGTTCTCACCACCGGAGTGAGTAAGTCCTTTGTAGGCTTGCAGGACGGTCATGTGATTGGATGAGATTGATCATGTAATTGAGTTATTTTGATAGGGCTTGATCCCTAGAATCCACTATGTTCTAAGATTGATGTTGCTATGACTTTTCTATGCTTAGTACTTGTCACTAGGGCGTGAATTCCATGATTTCAGATATGAACCTATTATGTTTTCTCTTAATATGAAAGTGTTTATATCCTATCTTGCTCGTTGTATGCACCTATTATGTGTTATGATCTGCATACCCCAAGGTGACAATAGTTGGAATTCTTGCCGGTGATTGATGTAGTTTGAGGAGTTCATGTATTCACCGTGTGTTAATGCTTTATTCTGATTCTTAATTAAAAGGAGGCCTTAATATCCCTTAGTTTCTTTATGGACCTCGCAGCCATGGGAGGGTAGGACAAAAGATGTCATGCAAGTTCTTATCGCAAGCACGTATGACTATATACGGAATGCATGCCTACATTATATTGATGAATTGGAGCTAGTTATGTGTCACTCTAGTGTGTATGGTTACATGGTTGATGTCATCTAAATAATTATCCATCACTGGTACATGTCCTACGCTTTTCATATACTGAATCTTCCTAACTTAATATTGATGTTGTTACTGTTACAAGCACTACAAAGCAGCTGCCATTATCGTTACTACTACTATTTTGTTGTGCTACTAAAATCATTGTTGTAGAGAGATATCCCACATTTGGTTGAATAGACAACTCAACTACTAAGACCAATAAATATTCTTTGTCCCCTATGTCGAACCAATAAATTAGGGTATGATACTACCTGTGAAGAATGTTGAGACCCCCAATACTTGTGGGTCATTACACACATCACAAAAACTCACTTTAAACTTGTCTTTAATGCACTGAATTTCAACATTAACGGTATTCAAGAAAGGTCTAATTAATATAATGGGACAAAAAATATCGTGTAGTGAACTAATTACTAAGAAATTAGTAGGGTATTTTATTTTTCTACACAAGACTTTGGTATTTCTAACAGTCACAAGCGGTGAAATGGTATATCTATTCGCAACTTTAATAGTGACATCAATGTCTTCAATCTCACAGGTTGCTATATCATTCATAATTTCGTGACATAAAGTAGAAGGAATAGAACTCACACGAGTACCCATATATCACAAGCCATGATAGCAATGATCTCCAATTTTAACAAAAATAACATCCATGTCAACCACTAGTTTATTCTTATCCAACTCATCATGTTTGTTTCTACCAGCTTTTGCAATTCTAGCAGCTTCACCATATAAGTGAGTAATATGCCCATAATATTATCAACCAAGAGATCCTTAGCCACATCAATATTAGGTTCTATATTTATTTTTTCAAAAGGTTTGGGTGTTCTAATATTATTTTTATTAACCATAGTTGTAGATTTAGCATGTTCCTTGGTCCTTACAGGAAAAGGTGGTTTCTTAATGTAAGCAGTAGGCACAATTGGATCAACATGGTAAATAATAGTTTCATCTTTAAATTTAATAGGCTCATCTAATAATTCTTCAATAGGTGGATGAAATTTAAACCACTTATCCGTAGGGATACCAACATGAGTAGCAAATGATTCACACAAGGAAGCTACTATCTCCCAGTCAAGTCCATATTTAGTACTAAACTTATGAAAAGTATCAGTTTCCATAAAAGATTTAACAAAATCAAACTCAAGCTTTATACCCGACTCTTTACCTTTGTCGAGTTCCAAATCTTAAGAGTTGTGCTTAATTCTTTACACAAGACCCCATTTTAATTCGATAGTTTTCTTCAAAAAGGAACATGTAGAATAAGAATCAAACATCAAAATTAATCATCATGAGAAAGTCGAGCATAAAAGTTTTGTATATTTTTTGTATTGAGGGCTCATGATTGGGCATGTGTGCATAATAGACTTAAGCCGCCCCAAGCTTTACAGATTCCTCCTAATTGACAAGGCCAAAAACTATATATATAATTCTGGTCACGATGAACTAGATGCATATGATAAAACTTGTGCTGAAGCTCGAGCTTTAGTCGATTTCAGTCCCATGTTCTAGCATCATCCAATAGCTTCTACCAAATCAATGCATTTCCCTCCAAATATAAATGGAATGCCTTATTATTAACTCCATCTTCAGATAAACCTGCAAGCATAAATAACCCACAAATCTCATTTATATAAATCAAATGCAAATGATGTTGCATTGTTCCATCTCGTGCATACGGATTAACTAGCAGTTTATCTCACATACCCAAAGGAATTTCATAGTAAATATTTTCAGTAGGTTTAGTAGGTTGAGGAGTGTATTTTTCAACTTTTGGTTAGGGTGAAGATACCCCAAACAGGCCCCTCAAAGGATAATCTTCCATATTAACAAGCAACAGTAAATTCCAGCACGTATCGAAAATGTTTCCTTACCAATTTCTACTTAACAAAGGCACTTCACTCCCTAGCAGCAGCGTCGGAAAGGAGGATTGATGATCACAAGTATAGGGGTAAATCACAGTCCTTTCAACAAGTAAGAGTGTCAAACCCAAAGAGGAGCATGAGGAAATGAAAAACAGTTTTCAAGAAGGTATTCTCTACAAGTGGTCTAGGAAACAGTGATAGATAGTTTTATAACAAGATAGTTTGTAAGAAGTAACAAGTAAAAATAGTTTAAAAGGTGCAGCAAGCTATATTAACCATTTTATATAAAGTAAAATGATCTCGAAGACACATGGGAATTATCGTCTAGTCATGTTCATCATGTTGAGTGGATTCAAGTCTGTTACATTGATAATTTGATATACGGATGGACAGGAGTGTGAGTGTTGTTCTTACTTGAACAAGCAACCCAATTATGGTTTCCCCCTCTCACAAGCATCCGCCACTATGAAAGAAGAATTAAGATAAATCTAACCATAGAATGAAACATGTGGATCCAAATCAGCCCCTTATGGAATAGCGCATAAACTAGGGTTTAAGATTTTTTCACTCTAGCAACCCATCATCTACGTATTACGCCACAATGTCTTCCCTTAGTCCCAAAGATGGTGAAGTGTCATGTAGTCGACGCTCACATGAAACCACTAAAGGAAGCAACAACATACATATCATCAAAATATCGAACAAATACCAACTACACATGATTACTTATAACAAGCCTTCTACCATGTCCCCGAGAACAAAAGTTATTACTCGCAAATCATCACAATGTCCAAGATCAGAGGTATAATGGATATGATCAATAATATGGACATATTATCTTCCACCAAGTAAACCAACTAGTATCAACTACAAGGTGTAATCAACACTACTAGCAACCCCCACGTACCAATCAAAGGTTTTGAGACAAATATTGAATACAAGATATGAACTAGGGTTTGAGATGATATGATGCTGGTCAAGATGTTGAAGAAGATTGGTCCTCCCAGGAAGGAGGAAGCGTTGATGAGGATGATGGCTTCGATTTTCCCCTCTCGGAGGGAAGTTTACCCGGCAGAATCGCTCTGCCGACGAGCAAAAGTGCTTTTGTCCAGGTTTTCGCCTCAAGATGGTGGCGCTTCATCCCGAAAATATCCTCCTGATTTTTTCTAGGTCAAAACCATTCATATAGCAAAAGATGGGCACCATAGGCCACTTGTGGAACCCACAAGGTAACATGGCAGGCCCTAGTTGGTGGGTGCGCCCTGTTGCCCAAGTGGTTCTTTACTCGAATAATTCTTATATATTCCATAAAAAAATCTCCATGAATTTCACGCCATTTGTAGTCCAGAAAATTTCCAACCTTTTCCATGGCCTTCGGGTCCAGAATTCTAGTTTCTGGTGATGTCCCTCTTTGTGTAAACCTTGTAAAATAGGAGAGAAAAGATATAAGGATTGCATCAAAAAGTGAAATAATGCTTGAAAACATTATAAATAATGCTTAAAAACATTATAAAAGTGAAATAATGCTTGAAAAGATATAAGGAAATCTTAAGAACATGCAGTTATGAAAATGCCAATGATATGGAGATGTGAGACCTCTATGAATGAAGAACCGGCAAAAAATTCAACATCGAAAACATCATAGAAGATGCATATGGACTCCGTTTTCGATGAACTCGAGCTTGTCATGAAGATGACCATTAGCTCTACAACTCACAAAGAGAAACACCAAACAAGAACCAAGAAAGATGATGCAAGGATGAAAATGGTTTGAGCTCTCAACAAAAGATACGATCAAGCTACTCACTTGAGAGCCCCCCTTGATAGTACGACAATCTATCCTACAATAGAGAAACCTATCAAGGGCAAACATGTACCTTGCACCTAGTCTTCTTGAGCTAGATGACGATGATCTTGGCTTCCTCAAGATGGACAACCTTTCTTGATTGAGTTGGTTTGATGAAGACTAGTTGATTGCTACCCCATACTCACTATGGGTGAGCCACTCTTCAGCACATCTTTACAAGTCCATTGCCACCACAATGGATGGTAGGCTTCAAGCATGATATCTTCATGACTCTCCACTTCACCTTGCACATCGCAATGTTGATGATGATCACCATTTTATGTCATCCTTCATAGATTGAATGAGATCTTCCCCTTGACCCAACCCCATGGAAACACACCTAACCCCACATGGGACTCTCACGAATACCATGGGTTAGTACACAAAAGCGTTATGGACAATGCTTACTATACCATGGGATCACTTGATCCTTCTTGGTACATCTTGTACACTTTTTGTGTTGATCATATTTATTTACTCTTTGCTTAGTATTGATCAACCTTGTGTCTTTATGACCAGTCTTTGGATAATACTTCGAATAGCACCTTGGTCATCATATAAACAACTTGAAACGAATAGATGGACTTCAAGGAGTGCCTCTAGACAAATCCTTCGAATATAACTCAATGCAATCATTAGTCCACAGCGATTGTCATTAATTACCAAAACAACATACAGACAAATATGCTCTAACTATTTCCCCCATTTTGGTAATTGATGACAATCACTACAAGAGAGTTTATATAAGGAAATTACCACTTGAAGGATACTAACTAAAAGATACATCAAGGAATGATATCCATTGATACAATCCAAATGAAAAGGAAAAAAGATACCAATTGAAGGAAAGCAAACATGAAGTATTTAGTTCCCAAAAGAGAGAAAGGGTCCATACAAACGAAACACCTGAAAAATTCTTATGATGGCACAAAGCATCATAAAGAGCAAGACTTGCCTCCCATAAACACACTCTTGATGGGGATCAAATATTTTATGATAAACGCATAAAGGGAGTGTTCTAAAGAAAATAGGATAGCTCCCCCAACATATTTACATTATATAGAAGTTGTTAAGTGTTAGTAACTCAAAATAAAATCTACGGAATAAACGGAGACTAGCTAAAGGCGAGGTGACGATGTGTGTTGGAAGTGTTCCCAAGATTGATGTGATCACCATCGCATGCTCCCTCTACTTTCGAGATTAGTGTTGAACCTAAATGTTTTTTGGTGTTTGTGTTGAGCATGAAAATGATTAGATTGTGTTTATTGCAATACAGTTGTTCCTTTAAAGAGAATAATGGTTATTTTGTTTGCTTGAATAATACCTTCAATGGTCATGCACCTAATATGAATGGTTTATTGAATCTTGATCGTAGTATTACTCATCTTCATAATATTTGATGCCAAACTATACAAAGCAGTAATGATAGTACCACTTATTTGTGGCAGCCACGTGAGTCATATTGGTGTAAAACAATGAAGAAGCTCCATGCTGATGGATCTTTGGACTCACTCATGTTTGAATCGTTTGAGACATGTGAACCATGCCTATTGGTGTAAACGCATGAAGAAACTCCATGCAGATGGATCGTTTGGACTCACTTCATTTTTAATCACTTGAGACATGCAAATCATGCCACATGGGCAAGATGACTGAAGGCCTCGTTTTCAGTGAGATGGAACGAGTAAGTGACTTGTTGGAAATAATACATTTTGATGTATGCAGTCTAATGAGTGCTGAGGTATGAAGTGGATATCGTTTTGTTATTACTTCACATATGATTTGAGTAGATACTAGTGTATTTGCTTGATGAATTACAAGTCTGAAATATTGAAAAGTTCAGGCAATTTCAGAGTGAAGTTGTAGATCGTCGTGACAAGACGATAATATGTCTACGATGTGATTGTGGAGGTAAATATATATCTGAGTTGCGAGTTTGGTGAACATTTAAGACACTATGAAAATTGTTTCACAACTAATGCCACCTGGAACACCATAGTGTGATGGTGTGTCCGAATGTCATAGTCGCGCCCTATTGGATGCCGTGCATACTATTATGTCTCTTATCGAATTACCACTATCGTTTTTGGGTTTGGCATTAGAGACAACCGCATTCACTTTAAATAGGACACCATGGAATTCCATTGAGATGACACCGTATTAACTATGGTTCGGAGAAACCTAAGTTGTCGTTTCTTAAAAGTTTGGGGCTGCGATGCTTATGTGAAAAAGTTTCAGCCTCATAAGCTCGAACCCAAAGCGGATAAATGCATCTTCATAGGATACCCAAAACTGTTGGGAAAACCTCCTATCTTAGATCCGAAAGCAAAGTGTTTGTTTCCAGAAAAGGGTCCTTTCTCGAGAAAAAATTTCTCTCAAAAGAATTGAGTAGGAGGATGGTTGAAACTTGCTAAGGTTATTGAACCATCACTTCAACCGATGAGTAGCAGGGCGCAGGAAGATGTTCTTGTGGCGCCTACATTAGTTGAAGTGGAAAACTGATGATGGTGATCATGAAGCTTCGGATCACATTACTACCAAACCTCGTAGGTCGACAAGGACGCGTACTGCTCCAGAGTGGTACGGTACTCCTGTCTTGCAGGTCATGTTGCTGGACAACAATGAACCTATGAGCTATGGAGAAGCTATGTTGGGCCCAGATTCCGACGAATGGCCGAAGGCCATGAAATCCGAGATAGCATCCATGTATGAAAACAAAGTGTAGACTTTGGAAGAACTACTTGAT
Organism: Hordeum vulgare subsp. vulgare; assembly: GCF_904849725.1. NCBI lineage: Eukaryota > Viridiplantae > Streptophyta > Magnoliopsida > Poales > Poaceae > Hordeum > Hordeum vulgare. Next base: position 343,939,968 of record NC_058520.1, on the reverse strand, counting down.
GGTCGCAAGGCTGTTAGGTACAGATGGATTTTAAAATGAAAACAGTCGATGATGGTGAAAGTCACCATTTGGATAGCTCGACTTCTCGCAAAGAGGTTTCCCACAAGTTCAAGGAGTTGACTATGTTGCGACCTTTTCAATCGTACCGATGCTAAAGTCTGTTGGAATTATGTTAGCAGTTGCTGCATTTTTCAATTATAAAATCTTGCAGATGGATGTCAAAACATTGTTTCCTTGGTTGTTTCCTTGAAGAAACGTTGTATGTGATACGACCAGAAGGTTTTGTCGATCCTAAGGATGCTGACAAGTATGCAAGCTCGATGGATCCTTCTATGGACTCGATCAAGCATCTCGGAGTTGGCATATACGCTTTGATGAGATGAGCAAAGCTTTTTGGGTTTATACAAAGTTTATGAGAAACTTGTATTTCGAAGAAAGTGAGTGGAAGCACTATAGAATTTCTGATGAGTATATGTGGTTGACATATTGTTGATCGGAAATGATATAGAATTTCTGAAAAGCATATAGGGTTGTTTGAAAAGTGTTTTTAAAAGAAAACCTGGATTGAGCTACTTGAACGTTGAGCATAAAGATCTATAGACATAGATCAAAATGCTTAATAGAACTTTCAAATGAATACATACCATGACAAGCTTTTGAAGGAGTTCAAAATAGATTAGTGAAAGAAGGAGTTCTTGGCTGTGTTGTAATGTGTGAATATTGAGTAGGACTCAAAGCCCGACCACGGCAGAAGAAAGAGAAAGGATGAAGGCCATCCCCTATGCTTTAGCTGTAGGCTCTAAAGTATGTCATGCTTTGTACCACACCTGATGAGTGCCTTGCCATGAGTTTGTCAAGCGGTACATGAGTTATCCAGCAATGGATCACTGGACAGCAGTCAAAGTCATCCTTAGTAACTAGTGGACTAAGGAATTTTTCCTTGATTATGGAGGTGATAAAAGAGTTCGTCGTCAAGGATTACGTCGATGCAAGCTTTGACACTAATCCTGATAACTCTAAGTAGTAAACCGGATTCGTATAGTGGAGCGGTCATTTGGAATTGTTCCAAGTGAAGCGTGGTAGAAGGATCTACAGTATGACATAGATATTTGTGAAGTACACATGGATCTGAATGTTTTGTACCCGTTGACTATAAACCTCTCTCACAAGCAAGACATGATCGAACCCCAGAACTATATGGGTGTTAGATTCATTGCAATCACATTATGATGTGAACAAGATTATTGACTCTAGTGCAAGTGGGAGACTATTGGAAACATGCCCTAGAGGCAATAAAAATTGGTTATTATTATATTTCCTTGTTCATGATAATTGTTTATTATCCATGCTAGAATTGTATTGATTGGAAACTCAAATACATGTGTGTATACATAGGCAATACACTGTCCCTAGTGAGCCTCTAGTTGACTAGCTCGTTGATCAAAGATAGTAAAGGTTTCCTGGCCATAGACAAGTGTTGTCAATTGATAACAGGATCACATTATTAGGAGAATGACGTGATGGACAAGACCAAACTATGAACGTAGCATATAATCGTGCCAGTTTATTGCTACTGTTTTCTGCATGTCAATGTATTTGTTCCTATGACCATGAGATCATGCAACTCCCGGACATCGGAGGAATGCCTTGTGTGAATCAAACGTCACAATGTAAATGAGTGACTATAAATGTGCTCTACAGGTATCTCTGAAGGTGTCTGTTGGGTTGGCATGGATCAAGATCGGGATTTGTCACTCAGTGAGACGGAGTGGTATCTCTGGGCCCACTCAGTGATACAACATCACAATGAGCTTGCAAGCAATGTGACTAAGGAGTTAGTCACATGATCTTGTATTACGGAACGAGTAAAGAGACTTGCCAGTAACGAGATTTAACTAGGTATGGAGATACCGATGATCGAATCTCGAGCAAGTAACATACCGATGGACAAAGGGAACAATATACGGGATTGATTGAATCCTTGACATCGTGGTTCGACCGATAAAGATCTTTGTAGAATATGTAAGAACCAATAGGGGAAGCCAGGTGCCGCTATTGGTTATTTACCGTAGAGGTGTCTCGATCATGTCTGCATAGTTCTCGAACCCGCAGGGTCTGCACACTTAATGTTCATTGATGCTAGAGTAATATTGGGATATGTGTGTTGGTGACCGAATGTTGTTCGGAGACCCGTATGAGATTCCGGACGTCACGAGGAGCTCCGAAATGGTCCGGAGGTAAAGATTTATATATGGGAAGTCCTATTTTGGCTACTGGAAAGTTTCGGGTCTTATCGATATTGTACCGGGAAGCTTCTAGAAGGTTTCGGATTGTTCCGGAGGAGTCCGAAAGGGTCCCTCCAGCCCCTAGGGCGTGCATGGGCTGTAAGGGGGTTGTACAAGCCTTGTTGGGCCAGCCCACAAGGGCCCATGCGGTTGGGAGGGAAGAGTCCCAAAATGGGAAGGCACCTCCTAGGTGCCTTGAGGAGGGGCCAGGGCTGCGTCCCAGCCCTCCCCCTTGCCTCCTATATATAGTGGGGGAGAGGGAGGGACTGAACATACCAATTCCCACGCCTCGGGGGCAGCCCTACCTCTCCCATAACTCCATTTTCTCCTCATATCGGTTCCGACAGCACTTGGCGAAGTCCTGCTGGCACTGCTCCACCATCATCTCCACCATGTCGTCCTGCTGGTTGAGATCCCATCTACTTCTCCTTCCTATCTTGCTTGCACTGCTCCACCATCATCTCCACCATGACATCATAAGGAGGAGATGTCATCGAGCCGTACGAGTGCTGAACGCAGCAGTGTCGTCCGTTTGATGCTAGATCGGGATGGATCGTGATGAGATCGCGGGACGGATCGTGATTGGATTGCGAAGACGTGCGACTACATCAACTGCGTTATATACGCTTCCTCCTAGCAATCTACAAGGGTATGTAGATGCACTCTCCCCTCTCGTAGATGGTCATCACCATGGATAGATCTTGTGTGCGTGTAGGACATTTTTTTTCCCATTCAATGTTCCCCAACACTGAGCTGGCCCGGAATGTCGTCGATGGTGAGCCTTGTAGCTACCGGAGCTCGGGTGAGCTCAGGGTGATGCCACAGGGGGAGGAATCCCCATCTGAGGCCACCTACGTGCCCTACGCAAGCACACAGTCCTAACACGGGCACTGGCTGGACCTGAGGGGCATCGGAGCATCGCCGGCATCGAGGTCCGTGGCGGAGCTTCTCGGGTCTCAATGGAAATGGTGGCTATGACCCGCAATCGGCTACGGGGAGAGGGGGAATGGGTCCGTAATCTCATAGCGGTCTCGTAGCCGTTGAAAGCATGCTCGGCGACGGCCTGATGATGATGAATAGACGGCGGTGGCTTCGGTTGCCGGAGGTTGAAGATGACCTCGGGGCGGCGACTGGGGAGCTCCTGGCATCGATTCCCTTGGTGATGAGCAGCAGCACGTCGGGCGGAGTTATTGAGCTTCTCAGGGGCAACAGACGGTGGTGGAGCTAGCCTAGCGACGGCGACGGCCTTCAGGAGCGACGGCCATGGCAAAGCACAGACAAGGGAGAGAAGAGAGGGGGCGAATGGCGAGGAGGCTCGATCGAGACAGCTTCTCCCATGCCTATCCACCTTGCAAGCGCATCAGGGAGGGCAGGTAGGCAGCCTGGTGCGTGCCGACGGCACAACAAGCGGCGGCAAGCTCCTCCCCTTCCTACTGGCAGGAGGAAGACGACACGCTCGGTGGTGGAATGGGCCACCACCTCCTGGTAAGCCCAGGTAAGCTTTTCCCTTTTTATTTATTTTCAGTTTTGTTCTGTTTTGGTATTTCTCACATTTTTTTAATTTTTATTTAGCCAAAAATACTTAGCACAAAATGATTGAAACATTTTAAGAAATATAGTTTTAATATTTCCAACTCTTAGAAAAGTTTCAGTAATTTTGGATTAACTAACTAATTATAGTGCATTAATTGCCATTTTTAGAAGCTTTGTTGGATTATTTTAAATGTCAAAAGGGATGTGTAAAATAAGAAGCACCTTTGAAATATTGTTGTCAATATTTATCAGAAAGGATGAACATTTTTTAAGGACATTTTGGGTTCATTGAAAATCACATTTATTTTAATTGTTTTAATTAGGTAAGGTGCTAGGGTTTGTGTTAATCCCCATTTCAATTTGGCAAAAATTTAAACATGATGCACAATCTAGGTAGCATAAGCAAATGAAATACTAGGGATGTGACAGTTGTATCTTTGGACATCATTTAAATCCCCAGAATATTTGTACATTAAGTCCCCATGGTGACTTACTGGCAAGATCCTCCAAGACACCGAGCATCGGGTTAGATCAACCCCAGTCAACCCATTGGCGAGTAAGGCCCTTACTTTGGGGTATATGGCAGTGAGTTGAGCATGTTCTTCTTGCAGAGCCCAGCCAGGAACTTCAAAGGTCATGGGGAGACGGTGATGTCTGTAACCCGACAGAGGATTTTCATCCGCAGGGGTCGTGCTCCGGCAATAGGACAAAGTTTTGACCCATCCTTTGGGGTGGCTTGGGAAAGTAGGTGTAGGAAAGGGACTTTCTCGTCGCCTTTGAGTGGAGACCCTCCCGAGTTCCATACTGAGGCCGTCAGCACATTCTATATGGTGATTGAGATAGAAGAATTCTCTAAAGAGAAGGATAGTAGGTTCTATTTGTAGGTACACCTCATAGGACACTTGGAATTGACATAGGTTGGATACTGAATTGGGATTTAAATCTTGAGGATGAATATTTTAAGAGTTCAAAACATCCCAGAAGAATTTTGAGTCGGGGGGAGAAAAACCCCTAAAGAGGTGATCTATGAATACCACTACTTCTCCTTCGCCGGGTTGCGGAATTTCTTCTCCTACGGCAGCCCACCAGCCAATTACATTTTTAGGCAGCACAAGGCCTTGGTCTACATAAACTTTGAGTATAAGTTCAGAAACTTGACAAGGAACCCAGTTGTATGTGTTGTATTTTGACATGATGAGTCGCCTGGATAAATATACGACAAAGCTGCAAAGGCATAAAACGACGGGTTATTTAAAGAAAGAGTAAATTGCTTGAAAGATCTATGTGATCATACAACAATGGTCTGGTAATGATGATCAAAGGTGGGTGGCTTAATTATTTGAGGCAAGTGAGACACTTCTTGATAAGCCGTCCATTGACTGAAATAACTTTTTAAGTATGGTGAGTCTTAGTCATGAAGATAAGTTAGCAAGTCATAACGGTGTCTTATGATATCTTATCACAGATTTCTTGGTTACCGCTAAGTATGGAAATCACAAGCTTCTATCGAGACGGCTACAATTTTGGATCTACAAATGGTTAAAAAATGAAGGATAATTACTAAACCTAACGGTGAGGCATTGAAGCAGCAACGACCTAAGCTTGCAGATTACTAAGGAAGATCTAAACTTGCTATGCCTGAAATAGTGCGGCTAGTTAGGCCGCTCTATTTCAACATGATGGATCATCAAAGCTAGGGTCGAATGAGTAATTAAGCTAAAGGGGCGATGAACTCTGGCGAGCTCCGTGAACAACGATGTACAAATGTAGATCCGAGGAGAAGGGAGGTGATTTACCCGATGGTGCAGGGAGCGGCGGAGACGTTTGGTCGGGCCCAAGAAGAAGTGTGAGGGCTCGCGGTTCTCGAAGGAGTCGGCCGGCAACGAATGATCTTCAGTGGCGGTGGAGTCGAGACTTGAGATAGAGGAGGAATAAGTGGAGGGGCAAGGTAAAAAGTAAATGAGAGGCCCCCACGGGTATTTATAATAGAAGGGCCTAAGGGTAACAAGCAGACGCGGGGATTTAGGATGCAGAGTAAATTCTGGAGCTCGTGACGCCTCAATTTTCGGGCAAGTGAATATCTACAAAGATCAGTTGTGATGTGATCATTAATTTCCTGGATGACCGTGGAGTGATGTCACAGATAAAACAAACAAAAGTACAAGTTTGGAGACATCAAGAGATGGTGTTTCATAATCTAGAGAAGAGGCAGATGTGATCAAGAGATAAGCCACCAAAGTAAGGTGGTGAAGATTGTCATGAATGAATTCAAATCAATCTGGGGGCTAATGTTAGGATATATCCCCATGATATAACCCGCCCTGATTGGTCCGGGTCATAAATAGTATGCCCTGATGGTGGGTCATAAATAGTATACCACGTGGGCTAACACGCGGAGGGAAACAAGATCGACAATTCGATTTACCAAGTAAGCTGCCTGGCGGCCCAATATCCAAAGATGGCGACTCAAGGCTCGAGAGGTGGATGTGTCGCCCATAGTTTTCTTGCTCAAAGAGGCAAGGTGAGTTAGAGGCATATTCGGTCATGAGTCATCACACGAATCAGACCCTTGTAAGCCCACCCCCTCGACTTGTATATAAAGGCGAGTCCTTGAGGCCAATAGACTTAAGGTACAATCAATCAATAGCTAGGTCAAGCGAATCCACTCCCTTGTATTTGATCTCCAAGCGATACACACAAGGCAGGCCTAGGCTTTTACTTCGATCTTGAGGGGCCAAACCTGGGTAAACCATGTCTCTCGATTCCGGTCAACCCCGACAAGCTAATCACCTAGTTGTGATGGCCTCACGCCCAAGTCCTCACACTAGGACATGTACCCTGACAAAACCACGACACCCCTATATATAGGAGGACTTGTTCCCCAAGAAACCACTTCTCTTCTTCCCCAAGCTCCATTGTTCCCTTAACCTTCATTTTCACCAAATCTCCCTCCCTAGCTAAAAAACTTTTTGTTGCTCTAGGGTTTTCTTGAGAGGTCCTCGATCTATACTTCCAGCAAGAGAAATTTGATCCCTCCACTAACCCCTTACAGATCTTGGTGCTCTTGGGTGTTTGGGCACCCTAGATGGAAGAACGCACTACAAATCCACAATCCATTATGGTGAAGCTTGGTGGTGTTCTTGGGAGCCTCCAATTAAGTTGTGGAGATTGCCCCAACCTTGTTTGTTAAGTTTGGTCGCCGCCTTCGAGGGCACCACTAGTGCAATCACGACATCTTGCATTGTGCAAGGACGTGAGGAGAATACAGTTATCCTAGTGGATTTTTGGGGAGCATTGTGCCTCAACACCTCTACAACGAAGATGTACCTCCCCCTAAATAGAGGAAACTTTGGTAACACATCCTCGTCTCCATCGACTTCACTTGTGATTAATTCTTACCTTTACCTTGTGCACGATTTATCATGTTCGTATCTTGTGCTTGCTATAGTTATTGTTGTTCTTCTTATCGTATAGGTTGTCCACCTAGTTGCATATCTAGACAACCTATTTTGATGCTAACCCTAATTTGTTAAAAAAAAGAGCTAAAATGGTAGTTGCCTATACACCCCTCTCTCTTTCTCTAGTCAACCATATCGATTATTTCAGATGGTGTCCACGCTGTTGACAATTGGAGACGAGGCATATTATGATGGAGTCGGACTGCATGTCCTTACTAGCACCGGGTCAAGCATTTTGTCCATTGTGTTGCAGATGGAAGAACTAAGAAAAAAATCCCTTTCTTTTGATCCATTATGTTGGAGGGTTGAAATACTCTGTGTGTGTACAAACTTTATCTTTACCTTATTGTCTTCATGGCATGAACCTAACCTTCCCTCTCGATGAATGAAATAGGCCATTTTATCAAAAAAAACTAAATGTTAATGGCCACACGTGTGGCATGAGGCAACATGGTCCACCCGTCTCTATAACCATTCATCTTGCCGCATCAAACATATGACATGAGCGGACTCTTTTTGATTTTTAGAATTAAAAATGTTTTATCTCTTTAATAAAAAATCCAATTAAAAATCCGTTTTCACCATTAAATTCGTCTCAACGAGATCTTTAAAATTAGATCCCACAGTGATATGTTTCGACAAATTTTTTTTTGTGGGCTACAAGTTGCCAAATGTTTACAGTGAAGTTGCCATAGGGTTGACAATAGGGATAATTGATTTTACACCCCTAGTTGGTTCACACTCAACTCATTTACCCCTAATAATTTAAAACACGCGGTCTTGCCCAAGTGCGTTTGATCCCCTTGTGCTTTTGCCCCTCCGTCCCAATTCCGTCCAATCAACGGCGTTTGACTATAAGGTAGATATTTATATGGGCCATTTTGCCCCTCCTAACAACTCCAACCAAAAAAGAAAGAAAAATCATCTACGGCGCTCCTTCTCGCATCGAGATCCCGCGGTTGCCCTATTCTTCTCCCGTTAGGGTTCGGGCTAGTTCTTGCCACCGCCGTCGGTGGTGCCATGCTCCTGTGTCGCGGCTCCTCCCCTCAGGCGAGCCCTTGGACGGCGGATAGGGCTTCATCCCCCACCATTGCTCATCAGATCTCGATCCGGCGGGCGCCCAACTCCTCCCCAACCTCCTCGGTCTCATCAGATCTTAATCCGGCGGGCGCCCAACACCGAAAGCCAACGTGCCAGTGTGTTGCTACTCCTCCCATGGGACGACCACATGGACGGCGGGTAGGCCTTCATCCCCCGTCGTTGCTCCTCCCTTGGACGCTCCTCCAGCTGCCCCGGTCCAGCATCTCCTCCAAGTTGATCCGGCACGCGCCCAACTCGTCACGGGGCTCGCCGGAGGCTGATGCTTTGCGAGCGACTACCCACGACGCCACCGCCCACTTACCTACCTAACTCCATCTGCATGGTCGTCGCCGCTGCCACCATAGACTAGCACCATCCTACCGTGACTTCGCTCTGCCCTATTTCGAGGCCGCTCAGCAACAGCCCCGGCAGCCCGCCGCCCCATCCCATAGCCTTCTTCCTCTGTTGCTCCCATCCCGAGACGCCGCGCATACAGCTCCAGGCTCTCCGCGCCGCGTTCAACCCCGCCGGCAACACATCGAGAGAAGGGAGGCATGGAGAGGATGCACGCAGAGAGAGAGGGGGGAAGGGTAAAATGGTCGAGAAAAATATTTGACTGGACGGAATTGGGAGGGAATGGCAAAAGCACAAGGGGATCAAACGCACTTGGGCAATACCGTGTGTTTTGAAAAATTAGGGGCAAACGAGTCGAGTGTGACGCAACTAGGGGTATAAAATCAATTATCCCTTTACAATAAAGTTGTCGTGACATGTTTCATCTAGTTTTTTCTTCTAGATTTAAACCTACCATTGTATTTCAATTACTTTTGATGGTAATTTTTATTTATTGGACATGGCAAATTTTAGTAATTAACTATAACAAATTTAATTCATAGATCACGGCAACTTTTGGTAGTTCATCATGATAAATTGAGTTTATAGATCATGATAATTTTAGTATTTTAACCATGACAATTCAAGTATTTTGAACATGAAAATAATTTTTGTATGAACCATGACAAATTTTAGTACATGTATCATGGCAAATTTAAGTAATTCACCATGGCAATTTTAGTTTATCGTTCATGGCAAATTTAATCTAGTGACCGTGCATTTTTAAAATAACTGATGACATGTTTCTTTTCTATTATGAACCATGTCAAAATTATTTCATGGATCATGGGAGTAATTCATCATGGCGAGTTTAGTTTGTTAATTTCCTTTTTTATATCATGTCAAAAATTATTTTAAAGTTAAAAGAAAAAAAGTTGAAATATATAATGGGAACTTCACTGTAATCATGATGGTAGTTTATGTGCAATACACATGACAATTTTCAACCGGAGAAAAAGTCTTTGGAACATGTCAGTATAAGGTCCAGTGTAGAACATCTCATCACGACGGATTTAATGGTGAAAACAGTTTTTCAATCGGATTTTTTATTTAAGAGATAAAACATTTTAAAAATTAAAAAGACAAAAGATTTTTATTGACATCATCAGTTTTGTCATTTGTGTATGCATGCGGTGACGTGGCACAACGTGTTGTTATTGAGCGGGTGGACTGTATGGGCGTTATCGTGATCCAATTTTTTTATTTTCTGTAGGAAGTCCATTTAATTGTCAATAGGTAATAATATACATTTGTTAATTTTGTTTGGTTGCAACATGTGTACATGAAAACTGATTTTTTTAACATAGTACAAACACGAATGTTTATATACATGTGTATACATTCACTTCTATGAACGCACATACGTATACTCTACCCATTTGAGCATTTTGAAAGACTAAGTCTACATATTAACCTTCATCATAGATCACTCGTCGGCAACGAAAACGTCTCCATTCGCTGAAAAAGTTTGACCACAAAAGTTGATTTTGTATTAAAATGTGCCGCGGCAGCGTTGTAAGGTATCACCTAATTATTCGTAGTATATGAAGACTACATCGATCGATGTCACATGTGACAATGTGACATGGTTATTATTACACCCAGGGATCCAGTAGCCGGATTGGCTATGCTCGTAATTATAGTTTTAGGGTATGCACATGTAAAACACACACCCTTGACTATGCTCGTAATTATAGTTTTAGGGTATGCACATGTAAAACACACACCCTTGTACCCGATCGAAAAGCTGACCAAACCGTATATATGAGTCAGAAGAATCCAGAGGAAATGTGCGCGCAGCAACGAGCCCAATAATTACGCGGTGCGTGTACACAAAGTCAGAGCAAACAACTTTACAATAACCCGCAGAACCGAACCGAACCGAACGAACGCTATACATGGGCCCGTGCCGGCTCTTGCGCCGTGATTTTTTTTTGTTTGCGAGATTCTTGCGCCATGATTAACCATGCTTCTTCTTTCAAAAGAATGTACTCTCTCCATTTTTAAATGTAAGTCTTTTCAAAAATTTATTATAAATTATATATGAATGTATATATATACACTTTAGAGTATGCATTTCTTTATTTTATTTTATATGTACTTCATAGTAGAATCTCTAAAAGACTTCTTTTTTGCAACGAAGACGATAGGAGAATCCGTCTTTAAATTAATAAAGCCATCAGGCAACATCCACCCAAAGTTATAAGCTCACACACCCAGAGGTCAAAATAATCGGGATAACATGATCGAATCAACGTCGAGATTGGCAAATGCAAGAAAAACAATATTATGATCATGGAGCCTATTTGCTCTCAAAAAGACTTATAATTAAGAAAGGAGGAAATAAATAATTAAACACACTTTTAGTCAGTAGCACACTACCACTGTTATTTTTCTTTGGTTTCGAACGGGCAACACTCCAGTCTCCACGTACTTGTGGAGAAACAGGCATTAGTCTCGGTTGGTAAGGGTCTTTAGTTCCGGGTCGCCAACCGGAACTAATAACTTGGGACTAAAGCTCCCTAGTCCCGAGTAGCCAGACGGGATCTTCATACTGAGCAAACATTCAAAGAAGATTTTCTTCTCTTTTTTGGTAAGAGCATACTGTTTTGGATGCATGTCGTCTTTTTCATGCATACGTTACTGGTCCTCCCATGCCTTCGGTATATCTTTTGTCTTTCCATACACGCCCAAGAAGCCTCGTAGGTTCACGCAAACATTCTTGGTCACGTGCATCACGTCGATTGCAGAACGGACCTCTAGGTCTGTCCAATAAGGTCGGTCCCAAAATATAGATTTATTCTTTCACATGAGTGCGTGTCCGCCGGTGTCATTCGGAACAGATTATCCGCGAGGACCCCTTCCAAATATTACTTTTAAATTCTTGACCATATGAAGTATATGCTTACCATTACGGTGGTCAGGCTTCTTCCGGTGATCTGCCTCACCTTTGAAATGCTTGCCTTCTTTTCTTAAGAGATGCTCGATCAAAAGAAATCGAGGATGTCTCAGCTACACATTCTTCTTACATTTATCCAAATATATACATTTGATATCATCTAAACAGTGTGTGCATGTGTGGTATCCCTTGTTTTTCTGTCGTGAAAGCTTACTAAGAGCAGACCAATCATTGATGGTTACAAACAGCAATGCTCATAGTTCACATCCCTGATGTTTGTTCTCATCCCACACACACACACACCTTTTTTATCCCGCAGTTGTAAAAGTTCTTCTACTAATGACCTTAGGTACACATCAATGTCGTTGCAGGGTTGCTTGGGGCCTTGGATGAGCACTGGCATCATAATGAACTACCGCTTCATGCACAACCAAGGAGGAAGGTTATAGATGCATAGAGTCACATGCCAGGTTCTATGATTGTTGCTTTGATCCCCAAAAGGATTAAGCCCTTCTGCACTTAAACCAAACCATACATTCATTGCGTCATCTGCAAAGTCCCCCCACTTTCACTCAATTTCCCTCCAATGCGACCCATCAGCGTGTACTCTCAGCTTCCCGTCTTTCTTACGGTCTTTTTTGTGCCATGGCATCAACTTGACATGATCTTTGTTTTGGAACAAATGTTTCAACCGTGGTATTATAGTAGCATACCACATAACCTTGGCAGGAATCCTCTTCCTGGAGCGCTGGCCCTCAACATCGTCACCAGGATCATCGCGGCTGATCTTATAGCGCAACGCACTGCATACCAGGAATGCATTCAAATTCTCGTACTCCTCACCGCGGTAGAGGATGCAATCATTAGGGCATGCATGTATCTTATGGACCTCTAGTCCTTGAGGGCATATAGTCTTCTTTGCTTCATACGTACTGTCGGGCAATTCGTTGTCCTTAGGAACCATCTTCTTTAACATTTTCAACAACTTTTAAAATCTCTTGTCAGATACACCATTCTCTGCCTTCCATTGCATTTGTTCCAGTGTGGTACCCAACTTCTTCGTGTCATCTTCGCAATTTGGGTACAACAATTTCTTGTGATCCTCTAACATGCGCTGCAACTTCAACTTCTCCTTTTCACTTGCACAATTTGTCTTTGCATCAGCAATGGCCCGACCAAGATCATCAGCGGGCTCATCTAGTGCCTCTTCTTCAGCTTCTCCCCCCATTGTAGTACCATCGTATTCATGGAACACACGATAGCTATCATCATCCACTTCTTCTTCATTCTCTTCCATTAGAACCCCTTTTTCTCCGTGCTTGGTCCAACAGTTATTGCCGGACATGAAACAGGACGTAAACAGGTGGATGTGAATGACTCTTGACTTAGAGTAAGTGTTATCATTCTTACAAATAGCACATGGACAACATAAAACCACCGCGCTGGTTTCCCTCAGCCGCACACAGAAAACTCTACACACCATTAATGAACTGGGGAGAGCGTCGGTCATCGCACATCCATTGTCGATTCATCTTTATTACACAAGACCAAAAAGACCAAATTAATACAAGTTCATACACACTTATTCTCATAAAACAACATACAAGAGTACCTAGCTAAAGTATTTAAATGCAACAACAAAAGCGATCAAGATTACAACTAAGGTAACAATTGATCCAATAGCATAGTGATACCAAGCCTCTTTATTAACGACATATTTTCTAATCTTTCTAATCTTCAAGCGCATTGCATCAATCTTGATTTTGTGATCATCGATGACTTTGGAAACATACAACTCCAATCTCGTCTTCTCTTCTTATATTCTTTTCAATATTTTTTCAAATACTCATTTTCTTTTTCAACTAAATTTAACTTCTCGACAAGAGGGTCGGTTACAATTTCTAGTTCACATACCTCCTAGATAAAAGTATATATGTCAACTAGATGGGCATAATTGTCATAAACGCGAAATGCAACAAATAGTTATAAGAGAGAATATACCACATCCGAATCATAAACCAGACGAGGCCGACAGGGACAAATATCAATACCATGGCACTATGTATAAAAAATCATACAAGTAAGAAAACTATCTAAATCATACAAAAAATATATTTTTATATAAAAAGGATAAGAACAAGAGGCTCACCAAGGTGGTGCTGGCGACGGGATGGTGTGGGCGATTGACGGTGGTTAGGACGGGGACGGGAAGGCACTAAGTAAACTACACCTACACATATACAAACTAAGAAGTTAATTTGAGCTCAGATTGCATATAAATCAAATAAACTCCCAGAAAATTACTCCCAAACTAAAACCCACAAATCACTATACTTATAGAGCATTAAACGAGCTAATCTAGCAATGAGAGATGAAAGGAATAAGTTGCTAACCTTTGTGAACACTTGGAGAGATGGGGTGCCTCAAATCTTGACAAATCTTGGAAAAAATGGAGGATTATCTCGAGCTAAGGGGAAATGGAGAAAACAGAGAAATGGCCTCGGTCTAGACGAAGGGCTTATATAGGGACATCTTTATTCCTGGTTGGTTATACAAACTGGCACTAAATGGCTACCTCTAGTCCCGGTTTGTGATACAAACCGGAACTAAATGGGATGGTGGGGGCCCTAGCCCGATGCCAGCCTGCCACCATACCTTTAGTCCCGGTTTCTATCACAAATCGGACTATAGGTACAAAATGAATCGGGACTAAAGATGCCCGTGCCCCCGACCGCTCCTAGCCATTGGAACCTGGACTAATGGTCACATTAGTCCCAGGCCAAAATCAAACCGGCATTAATGATCCAAACGTAAGGCATGTTTTCTACTAGTGAGGAATAACACCCGTGGGCACGTTGTGATGCGAGTATTCCTTTCCGGTGACTTTGTGAGATTGGAAGATTTGTTAGTGAGAGCTAGGGGTGGATTAACAAGTTGTTCGACTCATTGAGGTTTGAGTCATTAAGTTCACTCTTATTAAGACTTGACCTATTAATCTTAGCGAGCAAAGAGTTACGTTCGGCTATGTTAGTTTAAAGCTCGTTAAACTCACGAGTGCTCATTCTGCGATATGTTAGTTTAAAGCACTCTGTTTCGAGAGGCCCTAGACAAACTCGATAAAAAATCATGCATTTAAAAAAAGTGAAAGGACCAAAAGTTACGATTGACGATATTCTTGAGGATACTATACTCAGACGAGTTCTTCCATCATTATTATCATAGTTACGATTGACCACCTACTGAGGTCTGGACAGGTTGTCCAATACCATGGACACGGCTATTCGAATATGTTTGACACTCTGCAGAGGTTGCACACTTTACCCACATCATGGAGCACTGACCTCGTGATCCCATTCGGGTGGAGCAGCGTTGCTCCAACGAAACGTGTTCGATCCTTGACTCTTCCATCGCACCACCGGCATTAATCCTCCCCCGGAGTCCTGCCCTAGGTGGCCCCGTGTCCTCATGACACCTGCCATCGTCGTGGCCAAACTAAACTGTCTCAAACGGGGACGTGCGCACAAAACAACCCAATTGGCTCACATGGTTATCACCGCCACCCGGGCCAATCTAGCGTGCGTGCATAACCCTCCCTCTTTGGAGGTACCGGTGAAAGAGCACGCAAGCAGACCAAGTCAAGGCCGTCCCATATCGGCAAATATGGTTGTACAAATAAGCCTGGACAGGTGACTCTCGATCAACCAACTAAGTAGCTTATCCCCAAGTAATATTTTTGTCATAACTGACACTCTGATATCATAGTAATCCAATCACCCATAAACTGAAGCCACTACTGTTAATCCACATGCATAAATTGTCGGATGAAACCCAAAGTAATCATAGACAGTAATCTCAACATCATGGCATCGACTAGTGTGTAAGAAACTAGTCACTAACAATCCCTTACTCATCATAGTAGTCGTCTATTCAAACATTGCTTACTCAAATTCCAAACTATAAATAGATATACTTGTGATTAAAATAGTTAATTTTACCATGATATTTCAACGTAATTAAGCGAATGAGAGTTGTAGCTTTCCTGGTGATGAAGGAACCACCGGGAAGAAGTGCGAGAAGCTCGCGGAGGGAATCGCCGGAAATAGTTCTCTCTCGGAAGAGTTGTTTACGGGCAAGGGCAACATGGTCATTTCCACTGTGTGGACACATACTGAAAATGGTATCATCTTGACGGTCTCGACGAGACGAAGACGTGGGATTTGGAATCACCTCAGTCGGAGTTATAGATAAAAAGATATAAGCGTTTTTCTGCGAGGGACTAATCTGCAATTAAAATATCTGGAACTGGGTCCCTGAGAGCACAGCCGCTGGCGCCTTTGAAGGAATACGTTTCGCGGAGGGGAAAACGTATTTAGCGTCGGGCGCTTCCACTTAAACGACGTTGCAAGGCGGGGCCTGCCTCCGGGTCACCGACGCGTGGGGGCCGCATTGACCTTTCCCCGTGTCTCTCTCGTCCTCGCCTCGTCTTCTTCCTCCTCCCGACAAGAGGAGCAGAGGAGGCCGGACATGGCGCGACCGGCGAGGGCCACGGCGGCTCCGGCCCTCTCCGGCCAAGGCGAGACCACATGTGGCCTCGGGAGGCGATGTCGCACCCGTTTGAACCCTAGATGGGTGCCGGAGAGGCTCGGAGTGGCGACGCCACGCGGAGACAGAGAGCGGCGGCGGCGGCGGTTGCCCCACGGGGGTGCGGCCAGAGGGCACTCCGATGATGGAGCGAGGGGTTGGGGATGACCGCCGGAGTTTGGGGGTTCCTCTGGTCACCGAAGATGGAGAGGAGAGGCTCGACATTGAGCAGCTAATTTGAGAGGGGCTCGGCGGCGGCCATGGCAGCAATTGTAGGGCACGAGAGCTCCTCGAGCTCGGGCGGGAGGCTGGGAAGGGGTAGCGGAGAGAGGGGAGGCTAGAGGAGAGCTCAAAGGGCTTCGGGGAGGGCTATAAATAGGTGCCCGACGGCGAGCAGATGGGCTCGGCCGCCGTGGCAACCTTATCAGCTTACTGGATCTATGGGGATGGCGTGGCCGGCCGTTTGTGGAGTCTAGAAGACTCACGGAGGAGCAAGGGAGGCCACCTGGGCTTCGGGAGGGCTCGGGAAGGAAGAAGACAACGGCGGTCACTGGTGGGACATGACGGAGGTCGTCACGGTGCGGCGACGAAGAATCCAGAGGGGGAGAGGGCTCCAGGAGGAAGGGGATGACGAGGTGGAACTTCTGGGCATGACTAGAGGTCGAGGGAGAGAAGAATCAGCACATGTTTGGCATGCCAAAGGCGTGGTCACCGCGTGCACTGGCTCTGAGAGGACAAGAGAGGCTGGCACACCTTCTCTAGCAGATAGTCCTTCCAAAGAGGGGTCCTACTGAGGTGATAGATCACCATTAGACACCAAGAGATGATGGGAAGCTTCACTGGAAGTTTACTGTAGAAGACTTGGCCCTATTACTATGATCAACAAAGAAGTGATAAGGGCAAAGCATCATGTCTGGGAGGTTTACGGTAGGAAGACCTACAATCGTGTGAAATTTGAGAAGCACAGGATCAAGATTTAACAGGGTTGCTTTGGAATTGGCTAATCTGGTCTAGAACAAGGATTTTAATGTGGCACTCACATACTGGCTTGGATGGGGCTGAAACTTGGAGGAGATGAAATATTTAGGATTACAAGGATGTTGTATAAATTTCATACCATCTGGATAAACCAAAGTGGTACTTCCGTCACACAGCATCCCATTGGACAGAATCTTAGGAACATTACACGGAATAATTGGCTAGATAAAATGAGCTCAAATTTGGTTGAGAGATGTTTAATAGATAGGAAAATGTCCTCGTAAAATTTCAGAATTTATGGAGCAACATAAAGCATAGTTGCTTCACAATCCAAAATAATGACTAGAGAGAAATATTTGATGCTAGGGTCACATGGTTGAAGGAGTTATGCTAAAATTTGGTGGAGAGTCATTATTTGAGCATATTGAGATCATGGCCAAGTTTCAACTCATTGGAAGACTCCTAGCTAGCACTTGCTTCATAAAGCTTCCTCTGGATCAGAAACTTTGGAAATTTAACAAGAAATATTTAATAGTCAAATGAGGTTGATTTTTGGCATGAGGCAATGATATGGATAGGAAAGAGTGCCCGCAAATTTTGAGAGCAAGCAAGCAAATAAAAAGGGTACTTGCTTCACAACTTGACAGATAGGGCAGAATCAGAAAAGGAGTTTTTGAGAGATATTTTTGAACATGGCATGGAAGGATTTTGTCATATGTGAGGAACATATAACCCAAGAGATTTATGAGAATTATTTGGGAGTTTTTGGAGAGATAGAAATGGATGTTGCGTCAAGACCCAAGGCAAACAATATTATTCCTTTAAAAGAAAAAGGAATATTCCCAGGGAAAAGATTATCGGGATCAGCTCAAGATGAAAATGACAAGGTCTTGGGATGGTTTGGGGATTCGCAAGCCACTAGGGTAGAGGACTCAAGGGTGATCCCTTTAGGTTTCAAAACAATTAAGCCACAGAAAAGCAAAACGAGACCAAAATCAAAAGAAAAGAAATGGGCAAAATCCAGGGTGTTACAAACCTACCCCCCTTAAAGAAATCTCGTCCTCGAGATTTGGTTGCTCACGGTTCAAGCATGAATATCCCTACTTAAGGAAACCGTTTCCAGCTCAAGTTTCCTTTTTGCCTTGGTATAATGCTCTCGGTATCAACTAACTGACTGTCTGGCTTCGGGGTGGTTTGTTTTCACGGATCTTCATATGTTACTGTGATTTCCATCCGTTTATGTATGCTGACTTGACTGTCGGAGGTTCTGGCAGAAAGATCTTGTTCACGGCAGGCTGTCCTTTGACTGATTCCCATACATGTTGCGAGGTTGTTGTCCAACATTCTGGTCATTTTGTATGTCGACATCTTTAAATGAATAGTAGGCCATGTAATCCCTTGACACTGTTGCTGCAATCGAATTGTTGAGTTGTCCTCACAGATTTGAATATCCTCTTTTGACGATTCTGAGCATATCTGATTGGGTTGAGTGGGTTGACTCGATATATAGGGTCCTTGCAACTGGGATAAACCCGTGGGGTGTGTACCCACGGTGATTGGTATCGAACCAGACTGTCTTTAGTATATTCACCATGTTGATCTTACAACCATTATCATACCTGTATGGCCAATCTTGCCCCTTCATTATGGTTCTCTCGACTGGATCCTTAGCTGAAAGATCTTGGTCTGATGTGTTCTTCATTCTTCGGATGACCATGGGTGCTGCCGTGTACAATATTCCAGTAGGTATATTACTTAACAAGTTATAGCTGTAGGGTAACGACCGTCTGAACCCTTGGAGAAAACCGGCAAATAAACCAGTAGCCACCAGAACGGTCTTTTCAACTCAGATCTGGAACATTCCTGGAGTAACTCAACCCCGACACAAGACGGCTGAAAAGCAGCTCAGAGCATGAGACGGTGTCGATAAGAACAAGGTAACAGCTCCCTAAGATGGCCGAGAAACAGCTCAGAGCATAGGGTCACTACTACGGAAAGAAATTCAACAGCTGTCCGAGACGGCCGAAAAACAACTCAGAATACAGGCCAGTTGCTGACAAGAGAAAGAAAAATTGGCAACCACCTGGGTCGGCCGAAAATAGCTCAGAACACAGGCATGGTGCCGTTACCAAAGAAAGACAGGCAAGGGTTCATCCGTGTCCCATACGGCTTATCCATAGGTTGTTGGTCATCTCACCGAAGTGTATAGCTGACGTTCTTCTTCTTCTTCTATAGCTCATGCAATAGTCAGATTCTCATCGGGCTCACACCATTGTATGATTAACTCGTATGGCCTTGGTAGCATGTCCATCGTATATATTAGGTCTATGTGGCTTGATTCCTGAAGAAGGCTTGTGTCCTGACTGACTATTTTGCCTTCTCATCAACTGTTGCAGATCTGATCCTTGTAATACATGGTCATAGGTTGCCAACTGTCAGTGGAATAAGTTGTACTAGTGAGAATGCGATGCCTTCCCAACAAAGGTTACTTAGCTCGTCTTGTAAGTCATCAAGGGTATCGTGTCAAGGAAGACTGGGTAGCTTGTGATTGATGCTTTTATCGAGGTAGCTTCTTGAAGAAACATGGGGTACCATATCTCAAATGCTTTCCCCTTTTTAACACTTGTTGGGTAAGACTCGGTACCTTATGCCGGAAACTTGGTGTGGTAACTTACTGGAGGGGCATAGGTGTCTTGAACAAAGATCCATGTCTCATATTGAGGAAGTCACATAAACCTTGCGTCGTAAGCTTTTCTGGTAGCTTGTGGAGAAAGACTGGGTTTCTTATACCTAAAGGTTTCTTTTTCCCATATGTAAGCTGAGTGCATGTATATATCCTTAACGTTCCTGCTGTCGGTCACTTCCTGTATACAACAGGGTATTCAGCTATCCTTCTTGTTGAACACTAAGTTCATAGCGCATTCTGACTTCCTTCCGTAGTATAGCAGGTTTCAAATTTTGCTCATAACAGACTCATCTGCATATATGAATCATACCTTTGACTCGAAATGTACACGTCCTTGCTTTCTTGCTCATTCGATGATTACTGCTGTGAAGATTGCACTGATGTATACTTGATGCTGATAACTCATCCAGTCAGGATATCATTTTTACCCAGGTCCGATATTCCCGATACAACGCAGTCTACCAAAATTCTATATTGTTGAACTGAGCTTCCAAATGACTGTCTCTTCACTAATTCTTTGAGTCCAGTGTCGGTGAGAAACTTCCATAAGGGGAAAATAAGGTAACACCAAGGGCCCAAAGAAAGAGGCAAACGACAAACACACAGAGCAGCAAGATCACACACAGGCAATATCATATTCTACATCTATTCACAGCCATGATATGCATTCCTACTTAAGCACAAAAATCTCACAAGAACTCCGGTACTACGGTCTAACATGTAGTGGCATTGTGCACGAAAGTGAATCAATGTGTGGAAGGGAGTTGGTGTAAAAAAATTTACACCAAACAGGGGCTTGCACTGGTCCCGTCTGGATGAACACGGTGGCAACGACGAACTTGGTGATCGTAGGTCGAAACACAGGGGTCTCGACCACATCATCATCAAGCGTACGGAAGAGAACCGTACTCGTCCAAAGGATGGATGGAAGGGTGGGGTGGTGATGGAAAGAAGGGCTTGCGGGCATTGCCCTTTTCTGATAAGCAAGATCAGTAAGGGTTGCCACTGCAGCTAGGGGGATAGGCAAGATCTGGGATAGAAGCATGTCCATCACCGAAACAATAGGCGGCTGAAGAGAATGCATTGGTGTGGTACCAGTGCATCAATCCGACAAGGAATCGACACAACCAGGCACCTTGGCATCACTCCGCTGGAGCGAAGATGACACCACACCAAGGAATAGGAATGCAAGCTGGAGGGCGCATGTGGTGAATCGAAACCGATGCCACCTACACTCACCAAATCCATGGTTAGTGACAAAATATCTAATCTATATGTATGCTATGCACAAACAAATGCAACAAATAAGTGCAACAATCCAACTAGACCCTATACTACTGGTTACTAACGCTCGCGCGGTCTAGGGCATCCTACAACCAGATATGCTCTGATACCAACTCTTGCGGTACCCCGGCTCAGAGGAAACCGGAACGCCCCATATTCCAGCCCAAGGACAACTCTTCTCGAATACGGCACCATTGTCATAGAACAAAGCAGCTCTTTATTACTATGGAAAAGATTACAAGGGTTCTTAGATTACGTCGCCACGACGATACTACACCTGCCTACGGTAATTTCTATGCTAGCAGCGGAATAATGATGATTGTGATGAACTCCACTCCGCAGGGACTCTGGCTGGAACGCGCATCCTAGCTCGCAACTCGAAATCCTCGACAGACAAGCAATCATGGCATAACCTGCAAACTGGCATGACACAGAGGTGAGTACTTTGAATGTACTCGCAAGCTCACAACAAACATCAGCGTTAAGGCAAGACAACATCATAGCAATCAAGTTTAGGTAAAGATTTATTATCACTAAAGGGATAGTTAAAAATAACTATCCCAGGCAACTCTCACCATACTCTGGTGATACCAACTCTTGTGATCTCACTCATAACCTTCATCGAATATCCTCAAGACGGACACCAAGACTTGTCACCAGCATGTTACCCAACTGTTAGTATACTCATACGAGTTCTTCCATCATTATTATCATAATTACGGTTGACCACCTACTGAGGTCTGGACGGGCTGTCCAATACCATGGACATCGCTATTCGAATAGGTTTGACACTATGCAGAGGTTGCACACTTTAGCCACATTATGGAGCACTCACCTCGTGATCCCATTCGGGTGGACCAGCGTTGCTCCAAAAAAAACTTGTCCGATGCTTGACTCTTCCATCGTACCACCAGCATTCATCCTCCCCTGGAGTCCTGCCCTGGGTCGCCATGTGTCCTCATGACACCTGCCACCGTCGTGGCCAAACTAAACTGTCCCAAATGGGGACGTGCGCACAAAACAACTCAGAGGGTTATCACCGCCTATCGGGCCAAGGTAGCGCA
The DNA here is from genome assembly GCF_904849725.1 of Hordeum vulgare subsp. vulgare. Classification (NCBI taxonomy): domain Eukaryota; kingdom Viridiplantae; phylum Streptophyta; class Magnoliopsida; order Poales; family Poaceae; genus Hordeum; species Hordeum vulgare. Next base: position 343,917,727 of record NC_058520.1, on the reverse strand, counting down.
CGTGCATAAGCCTCCCTCTTTGGAGGTACCGGTGAAAGAGCACACAATCGGACCAAGTCAAGGCCGTCCCAAATCGACAAATGTGGCTGCACGGATATGCCTGGACAGGTGACTCTCGATCAACCAACTAAGTAGCTTATCCCCAAGTAATATTTCTGTCATGACTGACACTCTGATATCATAGTAATCCAATCACCAATAAGCTCAAACCACTACTATTGATCCATGTCCATACACTGTCGGATGAAACCCAAAATAATCATAGACAGTAATCTCAACATCATGACATCGACTAGTGTGTAAGACACTAGTCAGTAACAAACCCGTACTCATCATAGTAGTCATCTATTCAAACATTGCATACTCAAATTCTAGACTATAAATAGATATACTTGTGATTAAAATAGTAAATTGTACTATGACATTGCAATGCAATTAAGAGAATGAGAGTTGTAGCTTGCCTGGTGATGAAGGAACCACCAGGAAGAAGTGCGAGAAGCTCGCGGAGGGAATCGTCGGAAACATTTCTCTCTCGGAGGAGCTGTTTATGGGAAAGGGCAATATGGTCATTTCCACTGTGTGAGCACATAGTGAAAATGGTACTATCTTTACAGGCTCAACGAGACAAAGACGTGGGATTTGGAATCACCTCAATCGGAGTTATAGATAAAAAGATATAAGAGTTTTTCAGCGAGGGACTAATCTGCAATTAAAATATCTGCAACCGGGTCCCTAAGAGCACAACCGCTGACGCCTTTGAAGGAATACGTTTCCCGGAGGGGAAAATGTATTTAGCGGCAGGCGCTTCCACTTAAACGACGTGGCAAGGCGGAGCCGGCCTCTGGGTCACCGACACGTGGGGCCCGTGTTGACCTTTCCCCCTGTCTCTCTCCTCCGGGCCTCGTCTTCTTCCTCCTCCCGACAGGAAGAACAGAGGAGGCCGGACAGGGCGCGGCCGACAAGGTCCATGGCGGCTCCGATCGTATCTGGCCAAGGCGAGACCACCGGCGGCCTCGGGAGGCCACGCCGCACCCGTCTGAACCCTAGATGGGCGCTGGAGAGGCTCGGAGTGGCGACGCCATGCGAAGGCAGAGAGCGGCGGCGGAGGCGGTTGCCCCACGGGGGTGCGGCTACAGTGCACTCCGGCGATGGAGCGAGGGGTTGGGGATGATCGCCGTAGTTTGGGGGTTCGTCTCGTCATCGAAGATGTAGAGGAGAGGCTAGACATTGAGCTAATTTGAAAGGGGCTCGGCGGCGGCCATGGCGGCAATTGCAGCGCACGAGAGCTCCTCGAGCTCAGGCAGGAGGCTGGGAAGGGGTAGAGGAGAGAGGGGAGGCTATAGGTGAGCTCAAAGGGCTCCGGGGAGGGCTATAAAGAGGTGCCTGACGGCGAGCAGATGGGCTCGGCCGCCGTGGCAACCTTATCAGCTTACTGGAGCTGCGGGGATGGCGTGGCTGGCTGTTTGTGGAGTCTAGAAGACTCACGGAGGATCAGGGAAGGCTAGCTGGGCTTCGGGAGGGCTCGGGGAGGACGAAGACAACGATGGTCACTGGTGGAACAGGGCGGAGCTCGTCGCGGCGCGGCGAGGAAGAATCCAGAGGGGGAGAGGGCTCCAGGAAGAAGGGGACCACGAGGGGGAACTGCTGGACATGACTAGAGGTCGAGGGAGAGAATAAATTGACGAGGCCGAGGGCTCCACTGCACAGAGCATGCGTTTGGCATGCCAAAGGCGTGGTCACCGCGTGCACTGGCTGTGAGAGGACAAGAGAGGCTGGCACACCTTGTCTAGAAGATAGTCCTTCCAAAGAGGGGTCCTACTGAGGTGATAGATCACCATTAGACACCAAGAGATGACGGGAAGCTTCACTGGAAGTTTCCCACAGGAGACTTGGACCTATTACTATCATCAACAGAGAAGTGATAAGGGCAAAGCATCATGTCTGGGATGTTTAGGGTAGAAAGGACTACAATCTAGTGAAATTTGAGAAGTAGAGGATGAAGATTTAAGAGGGTTGCTTTGGAACTGGCTAATTTGGTCTAGAACAAGGATTTTGATGTGGCACTCACATACTGGCTTGGATGGAGCTGAATCTGGGAGGAGATGAATTATTTAGGATTATGAAGATGATGTATAAATTTCATACCATCTGGATAAACCAAAGTGGTACTTCCTTCACACAACATCCCACTCTACAGAATATTAGGAACATTACTGGGAATAATTGGCTTTATAAAATGAGCTCAAATTTGGTTGAGAGATGTTTAATAGGTAGGAGAATGTCCTGGTAAAATTTCAGAATTTATGGAGCAACATAAAGCAAAGTTGCTTCACAATCCAAAATAATGACCATAGACAAAGATTTGATGCTAGGGTCACATGGTTGAAGGCGTGATGCTCAAATTTTGTGGAGAGGCATTATTTGAGCATATTGAGATCATGGCAAATTTTAAACTCACTCGAACACTCCTAGCTAGCACTTGCTTCACAAAGCTTCCTCTAGATCAGAAACTTTGGAAATTTGCCAAGAAATATTTAATAGTTTAATCAGGTTGATTTTTTGCATGAGGCTACGATATGGATAGGAAAGAGTGCCCACAAATTTGGAGAGCAAGCAAGCAAATAAAAAGGGTACTTGCTTCACAACTTGACAGATAGGACAGAATCAGAAAAGGAGTTTTTGAGAAATAATTTTGAACATGGCAAGGAAGGATTTTGTCATATCTAAGGAACATTTGACCCAAGGGATTTACGAGAATTATTTGGGAATTTTTGAAGAGATATAAATGGGGGTTGCTTCACAACCCAAGGCAAACATGATTAGTCCTTTACAAGAAAAAGGAATATTCCCACGGAAAAGATTATTGGGATTGGCTCAAGATGAAAATGACAAGGTCTTAGTATGGTTTGGGAATTGGCAAGCCACTAGGGTAGAGGAATCAAGGGTGATCCCTTTAGGTTTTAAAACTACTAAGCCACAGAAAAGCAAAACCAGATCAAAATCAAAAGAAAAGAAATGGGCAAAATCCACGGTGTTACATCGTTCATAACGAGGGGGTGCGGGTTTCAAACCTAGTTCTCTCACCTTTTTGGTTTTTCTAAAAACAAGAAATAAATAGAATGGGCCGGCCCAGCTTGGACTCCTACAAGCGCCCGTTTGCAAAATTACACTGTAGCGGGCGCCTGTGGCGCTAAATAGGATTCGCCCTCATGTGCGACCATGACTTGCGTGCGGAGATCTGATGCGCCAAGCCCATCTTTTTTTTTCTCTCATAATTTTTTTCCTTACATATTTTCTTCTAGGTTATACTGTATTTGTGTACTACATCATAGGCCCCTTCCGGCCTGGGCCTTGGGCCGCCACCCCTGTGGCCATACATGAGGGTCGGTCGTGAGCCTATAAGACGAGAGTATTGGTGTGATTTTTATGAAGAAAGAGGATGAACACATGAGGCGGTGCACTAGTTTGTTGCCTCCTATTGGTTGGCAATGGTCGATTAGATTGACCGGAAAGTTTGAGGTACCAATAGTTTCAAGAAAGATATAAAAAATATTTTGTTGTACTAACGAGCTTATAACAATGGTGCCTTCTCACTACTAATCACCCGTCGACGGATCATACCCCCACGTCGCTCCTTTGGGATGACTCAAGCCCCCCCCCCCCCGGTCTGCCACCCTCCTTTCCTCCTCTGCTTTTCTCGCCGTTGCTAGAGGGGGGCGAGAGCGAAGCTCGCTCGGCCCCTGATGATGGCGGTGATGGAACTTGTGTTGTTCCTCCCCTTCCCAGCGGAGCTGGTGGCCGGAGGACTGGAAGTGGTCATCTCGGCGATGGGCGGCGGTGCTTCTAGTCCCATAGTCTATAGATCCGGTGGTAGGTGGGCAAGATCTGTACTTTCGAGGCGCGCATCTTGCCTTCTCTTTGGCTCCAATGATTCATTGGTGGTGGTTGCCCGGGGAAGTTGTGGCCTTGGTTCGGTTTGGATCATATGTCCTCGTGCCTATGGTTTGTGCTCACAGGTTGTCCCTGCCGACTGGTTCATGGTCGTAGCCTGGCTGACGTTGGTTAGTGTACGGACCTCGACTCATAAGTCGTGATTATCGTATGCACGTGTACAATAATCCCAGGGATCAATACTCAACGGACACACAATAGCTGAATAATAAGAATATTACATCCATACTTATCGTCTTACACAAATCTAAGATCACTATGGTCAAATCTTACATATATAGGGACACGAAGGCCAAACACTTAACACAACTAGCCGTGGAATTATCGAACAAAGGCATGAACCCATGCCATCCACCTTAACCCTACACACATTCTGACTGAAAAGCGTCCTAATTCGCATGTTTGTCACCAAGGTACTCTTCACCATATTCCTCCTCTTCCATGCATGCCAATTAAATAACCAGTGGCAATCCAATTTGTACTTTGAATGTACTCGCAAGCAACCCATGTTCGGAACAAGGCATAGTAATGCATGATATAGCACTAATTAGGTAAGTTGGAGAAAGCTAATTTTTTATTGCAAGCACATGTTCAGTCAACTTGTAAAAGCATGCATCATGAGGTTACACATATCCATATGAAAAGGTTATAGATATCAATATAAGCAGTGTTTGACATCTCATGTTCAATCATCATGTCAAGTCATCTGACTTAGCTCAAGTATCTTCTTTCCACACGCACACACCCACCAAGTTGGTAAACAATGCACGTAGTCCAAGAGCGGTCATCCAACTGTCCTTTACCGTGGACACAGTTGTTCGAATAGTTTTACACTCTGCATAGGTTGCACACTTTACCCACAAGACTCAGGAAACTTTTGTGTCAAGCCATGACTCGCGGTACTTTTCATAGCTGAGGTAAGTACCTGCGCAATGCCTTTCCCATGACAATGCTAACAAAGAGTCCACCATTGGTGCCATCCCTGATGATGTGTTGGAAATATGCCCTAGAGGCAATAATAAAGTGGTTATTACTATATCTCCTAGTTCATGATAATTGTTTATTATTCATACTATAATTGTATTAACCGAAAACCGTAATACATGTGTGAATATATAGATCACAATGTGTCCCTAGTGAGCCTCTAGTTGGCTAGCTCGTTGATCTATAGATGACCATGGTTTCCTCATCATGGACATTGGATGTCATTGATAACCGGATCACATCATTAGGAGAATGATGTTATGGACAAGACCCAATCCTAAGCATAGCACTAGATCGTATTGTTCATCTGCTAAAGCTTTTCTAATGTTAAGTATCATTTCCTTAGACCATGAGATTGTGCAACTCCCGGATACCGTAGGAGTGCTTTGGGTGTATCAAATGTCACAACGTAAGTTGGTGATTATAAAGGTGCACTACAGGTATATCCGAAAGTGTCTGTTGGGTTGGTACAAATCGAGACTGGGATTTGTCACTCCGTGTGACGGACAGGTATCTCTGGGCCCACTCGGTAATACATCATCATACTGAGCTCAATGTGACTAAGGAGTTAGCCATGGGACGATGTGTTACGGAACGAGTAAACATACTTGCCAGCAACGAGATTGAACAAGGTATAGGGATACCGATGATCAGATCTCGGGCAAGTATCATACCCGTAGACAAAGGGAATTGCATACGGGGTTGATTCAATCCTCGACATCGTGGTTCATCCGATGAGATAATCGTGGAACATGTGGGAACCAACATGGATATCCAGGTTGGTTATGACCAGAGAGGTGTCTCGGTCATGCCTGCATGCTTCCCGAACCTGTAGGGTCTACACACTTAAGGTTCAATGATGCTAGGGTTGTTATGAGAATAGTATACGTGGTTACCGAAGGTTGTTCGGAGTTTTGGATCAGATCCCAGACATCACGAGGAGTTCTGGAATGGTCGGGAGGTAAAGATTCATATATAGGAAGTGGAGTTTTGATCGCCGGAAGTGTTTCACGATTCGTCGGTAATGTACCAGGACCACCGAAAGGGTTCCAGGGGTCCACCGGGAAGGGCCACCAGCCCCAAAGTGCTACATGGGCCAAAAGTGGATGGGAACCAGCAACTAAGTGGGCTGGTGCGCCTCACATCTAAGGCCCAAGGCGCACAAGGGCTAAGGGGGCCAACCCTAGGGCATGGAGGGGCATCCTTGGGCTCCAAGCCCACCCTAGGGCGCCGCCCCTCTCCCCATCTAGGGTCGCCGCACCACCTAGGGTTGAAACCCTAGGGGTCGCGCACCCTCCTCCCTTCCTCTTATATATAGAGAGGGTTTTGGGGTTGCTACATACACACTTACATCTCTCTCTAGGCGCAGCCCTACCTCTCCTCCTCCTCGTCCTCCGTAGCGCTTGGCGAAGCCCTGTCAGAGTACCACGCAGCTCCACCGTCACCACGTCATCATGCTGCTAGACCTCTCCCTCAACCTCTCCTCTCTCCTTGCTGGATCAAGGCATAGAAGATGTTTACCGGGCTACACATGTTTTTAACGTGGAGGCGCCATTGTTCGGTGCTAAGATCGGAATCGACCGCGATATGAATCGCTACAAGTACAATTCCATCAACCACGTTCTAGCAACACTTCTGCTTAGCGATCTTCAAAGGTATGAAGATTCTATACCCCTTTGCTCGTTTCTAGTTTCTCCTAGATAGATCCTTGTGAAGCGTAGGATTTTTTGTGAAATTACTACGTTCCCCAACAGTGGCATCCAAGCCAGGTTCTATGTGTAGACTCTAGGCACGAGTAGAACACAAAATTTGTCGGCGATGATTTTGTCAATTGCTTGTCGTTACTAGTCTTATCTTGATTCAACGGCACCGTGGGATGAAGCGACCCGGACTGACATTACACGTACCCTTACGTGATACTGGTTCCACCGACCGACATTCACTTGTTGCATAAGGTGGCTAGCGGGTAACTGTCTCTCCCACTTTAGTCGGATCGGATTCGATGAAGTGGGTCCTTATGAAGGGTAAATATCATTGGCATATCAACATTGTGGCTGTCACGTAGGTAAGAAGCGTTCTTGCTTGAAAACCAAATCAGCCACCTAAAACTTGCAACAACAATTAGAGGACGTCTAACTTGTAGGGTATGCTAGGTGATGTGATATGGCCAAAAGTATGTGATGTTACATATGTGATGTATGAGAATGATCATGTTCTTGTAATAGGATTCACGACTTGCATGTTGATGAGTATGACAACTGACAGGAACCATATGACTTGTCTTAATTTATTGTATGAGATGCAACACCATGTGATTACTCTACTTTATTGCTAAATCGTTAGCTATAGTAGTATTAGTAATAGTTGGCGAGATGATTTTCGCAAACACACAATGATGGAGATCATGGTGTCATGCCGGTAACAATGATGATCATGCCCCGAAGATGGAGATCAATGGAGCAAGATGATAATGGCCATATCTTGCCACTATATGATTGCATGTGATGTTTATCATGTTTTTCATCTTATTGCTTAGAATGATGGTAGCAAAGATAAGATGACCCCTCATTAAAATTTCGGGATAAGTATTCCCCTAAGTGTGCACCATTGCGAAGGATCGTTGTATCAAAGCACCATGTGATGATCGGGTGTGATAGATTCTACCGTTTGCATAGAACGGGTGTAAGCCAGATTTACACACGCAAAACACTTAGGTTTACTCGACGAGCCTAGCATGTACATACATGGCCTAGAATACGAGACACCGAAAGGTCGAACATGAGTCGTATGGTTGATACGATCAGCATGGAGATGCTCACCATCGATGACTAGTCCGTCTCATGTGATGATCGGACACGGGCTAGTCAACGTGGATCATGTATCACTTGGATGACTAGAGGGATGTCAATCTGAGTGGGAGTTCATTATATAAATTCATTAGATGAACTTAATTATCATGAACTTAGTCTAAAATTGTCTTTACAAATATTGTAGATCTAATGGCCAAAGCAAATGTCCCATTTTACTTCAACGTGTTCTTAGAGAAAACCAAGCTGAAAGAGGATGGGAGCAACTATGCTTACTGGGCTCGTAACTTAAATCTCATCCTCATGGCTTCCAAGAACGCATATGTCCTTTATGCGCCCCTAGGTGACCCCCCCGTTCTCACGGCAACCCAAGATGTTAGGAACGCCTGGCACTCGCGGAGTGATGACTACTCTCTGGTTCAGTGTGGCATGCTTTACAGTTTAGAACCGGGGCTCCAAAGATGTTTTGAGCAACATGGAGCATATGAGATGTTCAAAGAGATGAAACTAGTTTCTCAAGCTCATGCCCGGGTCGAGACATATCAAGTCTCCGACAATTTCTTCAGTTGTAAGATGGAGGAGAATAGTTCTGTCAGTGAGCACATACTCAGAATGTCTGGGTTGCATAACCGTCTTAACTCAGCTAGGAGTTGAACTTCTAGATGACGTGGTCACTGACAAAATCCTTAAGTCGCTTGCACCTAGCTATAAGGGCTTTGTGATGAACTACAACATGCAAGGGATGGAGAAGACCATTCCCGAGTTGTATTCAAGCTGAAATTGTTGGGGAACGTCGCATGGGAAACAAAAAATTTCCTACGCGCACGAAGACCTATCATGGTGATGTCCATCTACGAGAGGGGATGCGTGATCTACGTACCCTTGTAGACCGTACAACAGAAGCATTAGTGAACACGGTTGTTGTAGTGGAACGTCCTCACGTCCCTTGATCCGCCCCGTGAACCGTCCCGCGTTCAGTCCCACGATCTAGTGCCGAACGGACGGCACCTCCGCGTTCAGCACACGTACAACTCAACGATGATCTCGGCCTTCTTGATCCAGCAAGAGAGACGGAGAGGTAGAAGAGTTCTCCGGCAGCGTGACGGAGCTCCGGAGGTTGGTGGTGATCTTATCTCAGCAGGGCTCCGCCCGAGCTCCGCAGAAACGCGATCTAGAGGAAAAACCGTGGAGGTATGTGGTCGGGCTGCCGTGGAAAAGTCATCTCAAATCAGCCCTAAAACCTCCGTATATATAGGGGGAAGAGGGGGAGCCTTGCCTTGGGGTCCAAGGACCCTCAAGGGCTTCGGCCGAGCCAAGGGGGGCAACCCTCCCCTTCCAAACCGAGTCCAACTAGGTTTGGAAGGAGGAGTCCTTCCCCATTTTCCCACCTCCTCTTTTTTTTCTCTTTGATTTTCTTCCTATGGCGCATAGGGCCTTCTTGCGCTGTCCCACCAGCCCACTAAGGGCTGGTGCGCCACCCCCAAGGCCTATGGGCTTCCCCCGGGTGGGTTGCCCCCCCGGTGAACTCCCGGAACCCATTCGTCATTCCCGGTACATTCCCGGTAACTCCGAAAACCTTCCGGTAATCAAATGAGGTCATCCTATATATCAATCTTCGTTTCCGGACCATTCCGGAAACCCTCGTGACATCCGTGATCTCATCCGGGACTCCGAACAACATTCGGTAACCAACCATATAACTCAAATACGCATAAAACAACGTCGAACCTTAAGTGTGCAGACCCTGCGGGTTCGAGAACTATGTAGACATGACCCGAGAGACTCCTCGGTCAATATCCAATAGCGGGACCTGGATGCCCATATTGGATCCTACATATTCTACGAAGATCTTATCGTTTGAACCTCAGTGCCAAGGATTCATATAATCCTGTATGTCATTCCCTTTGTCCTTCGGTATGTTACTTGCCCGAGATTCGATCGTGAGTATCCGCATACCTATTTCAATCTCGTTTACCGGCAAGTCTCTTTACTCGTTCCGTAATACAAGATCCCGCAACTTACAATAAGTCACATTGCTCGCAAGGCTTGTGTGTGATGTTGTATTACCGAGTGGGCCCAGATATACCTCTCCGTCACACGGAGTGACAAATCCCAGTCTCGATCCATACTAACTCAACGAACACCTTCGGAGATACCTGTAGAGCATCTTTATAGTCACCCAGTTACGTTGTGACGTTTGATACACACAAAGTATTCCTCCGGTGTCAGTGAGTTATATGATCTCGTGGTCATAGGAACAAATACTTGACACACAGAAAAACAGTAGCAACAAAATGACACGATCAACATGCTACGTCTATTAGTTTGGGTCTAGTCCATCACGTGATTCTCCTAATGACGTGATCCAGTTATCAAGCAACAACACCTTGTTTATAATCAGAAGACACTGACTATCTTTGATCAACTGGCTAGCCAACTAGAGGCTTGCTAGGGACAGTGTTTTGTCTATGTATTCACACATGTATATAAGTCTTCATTCAATACAATTATAGCATGGATAATAAACGATTATCTTGATACAGGAATTATAATAATAACTCTATTTATTATTGCCTCTAGGGCATAATTCCAACAGTCTCCCACTTGCACTAGAGTCAATAATCTAGCCCTCACATCATCATGCGAATTACATTGTAATAAATCTAACACCCATACAGTTCTGGTGTTGATTATGCTTTGCCCGGGGAAGAGGTTTAGTCAGCGGGTCTGCTACATTCAGATCCGTGTGCACTTTGCATATATTTACGTCCTCCCCTTCGACGTAGTCGCGGATGAGGTTGAAGCGTCGTTTGATGTGTCTGGACTTCTTGTGAAACCGTGGTTCCTTTGCTAAGGCAATGGCAGCCGTTTTGTCACAGAACAAGGTTATTGGATTCAGTGCACTTGGCACCACTCCAACATCCGTCATGAACTGCTTCATCCAGACACCCTCCTTAGCCGCCTCCGAGGCAGCCATGTACTCCGCTTCACATGTAGAATCTGCTACGACGCTTTGCTTGGAACTGCACCAGCTTACTGCACCCCCATTAAGAATAAATATGTATCCAGTCTGCGACTTAGAGTCGTCCGGATCTGTGTCAAAGCTTGCATCGACGTAACCCTTTACGGCGAGCTCTTCGTCACCTCCATACACGAGAAACATCTCCTTAGTCCTTTTCAGGTACTTCAGGATATTCTTGACCGCCGTCCAGTGATCCACTCCTGGATTACTCTGGAACCTGCCTGCCATACTTATGGCCAGGCTAACGTCCGGTCTAGTGCACAGCATTGCATACATGATAGAACCTATGGCTGAAGTATAGGGAACGGTGCTCATATGCTCTCTATCCTCATCAGTTTCTGGGCACTGAGTCTTACTCAATCTCGTACCTTGTAAAACTAGCAAGAACCATTTCTTGGACTGTTCCCTTTTCAACCTCTTCAAAACTTTATCAAGGTATGTGCTTTGTGGAAGTCCTATCAGGCGTTTTGATCTATCCCTGTAGATCTTAATGCCTAGAATGTAAGCAGCTTCTCCTAGGTCCTTCATAGAGAAACTTTTATTCAAGTAATCCTTTATGCTCTCCAAAAACTCTACGTTGTTTCCAATCAGCAATATGTCATCCACATATAATATTAGAAACGCCACAGAGCTCTTACTCACTTTCTTGTAAATACAAGATTCTCCAACCAGTTGTATAAACCCAAATTCTTTGATCACCTCATCAAAGCGTTTGTTCCAACTCCGAGATGCTTGCACCAGTCCATAAATGGATCGATGGAGCTTGCACACCTTGTTAGCATTCTTAGGATCGACAAAACCTTCGGGTTGCATCATATACAACTCTTCCTTAAGGAAACCGTTAAGGAACGCCGTTTTGACATCCATCTGCCAGATTTCATAATCGAAAAATGCAGCTATTGCTAACATGATTCTGACGAACTTAAGCATCGCTACAGGTGAGAATGTCTCATCGTAGTCAACTCCTTGAACTTGTGAAAAACCCTTTGCCACAAGTCGAGCTTTATAAACGGTCACATTGTCGTCAGCGTCCGTCTTCCTCTTAAAGATCCATTTGTTCTGAATAGCCTTGCGGCCCTCAGGTAGTACTTCCAAAGTCTACACTTTGTTCTCATACATGGATCCTATCGCGGACTTCATGGCTTCTAGCCATTTGTTGGAATCTGGGCCGACCATTGCTTCTTCATAATTTGCAGGTTCATTGTTGTCTAACAACATGATTGACAAGACGGGATTACCGTACCACTCTGGAACAGCACGTGGTCTCGTTGACCTGCGTGGTTCGACAGAAACTTGAACCGGAGTTTCATGATCATCATCGTTAACTTCCTCCTCAACCGTCGTTGCAACGACAGAGGTTTCCCCTTGCCCTGCGCCACCATCCAGAGGGATGAGAGGTTCGACAACCTCATCAAGTTCTATCTTCCTCCCACTCAATTCTCTCGAGAGAAACTCCTTCTCGAGAAAAGCTCCGTTTTTAGCAACAAACACTTTGCCCTCGGATTTGAGATAGAAGGTGTACCCAACTGTCTCTTTTGGGTAACCTATGAAGATGCACTTTTCCGCTTTGGGTTCCAGCTTTTCAGGCTGAAGCTTTTTGACATAAGCATCACATCCCCAAACTTTAAGAAACGACAACTTTGGCCTTTTTCCATACCACAGTTCGTATGGTGTCGTCTCAACGGATTTTGATGGTGCCCTATTTAAAGTGAATGCAGCTGTTTCTAATGCATAACCCCAAAACGATAACGGCAAATCGGTAAGAGACATCATAGATCGCACCATCTCTAATAAAGTATGATTACGACGTTCGGACACACCATTACGCTGTGGTGTTCCAGGCGGTGTCAACTGTGAAACAATTCCACATTGTCTTAAGTGAGCACCAAACTCGAAACTCAGATATTCACCCCCATGATCAGACCGTAGGAACTTGATCTTCTTGTTACGATGATTTTCAACTTCACTCTGAAATTGCTTGAATTTTTCAAATGTTTCAGACTTGTGCTTCATTAAGTAGACATAACCATATCTACTCAAATCGTCAGTGAAGGTGAGAAAATAACGATATCCGTCGCGTAACTCTACGCTCATCGGACCACACACATCGGTATGTATGATTTCCAACAAGTCACTTGCATGCCCCATTGTTCCGGAGAACGGAGTTTTAGTCATCTTGCCCATGAGGCATGGTTCGCACGTGTCAAGTGAATCAAAGTCAAGTGACTCCAAAAGTCCATCGGCATGGAGTTTCTTCATGCGCTTTACACCAATATGACCTAAGCGGCAGTGCCACAAAAATATGGCGCTATCATTGTTAACTCTAACTCTTTTGGTCTCAATGTTATGTATGTGTGTATCACTATCAAGATTCAATATGAACAATCCTCTCACATTGGGTGCATGACCATAAAATATGTTACTCATAGAAATAGAACAACCATTATTCTCTGACTTAAAAGAGTAACTGTCTCACAATAAACAAGATCCAGATATAATGTTCATGCTCAACGCAGGCACTAAATAACAATGATTCAAGTCCATAACTAATCCTGATGGTAACTGAAGTGAAACTGTGCCGACGGCGATTGCATCAACCTTGGAACCATTTCCTAGGCGCATCGTCACTTCATCTTTCGCCAGCCTTCGTCCAGTCCGCAGTTCCTGTTTCGAGTTGCAAATATGAGCAACAGAACCGGTATCGAATACCCAGGCACTACTACGAGAGCCGGTTAAGTACACATCAATAACATGTATATCAAATATACCTGATTTTTCTTTGGCTGCCTTCTTATCAGCCAGATACTTGGGGCAATTGCGCTTCCAGTGACCCATACCCTTGCAATAGTAACACTCTGTTTAAGGCTTAGGTCCAGCTTTGGGTTTCTTCGTCGGATTGGCAACAGGCTTGCCGCTCTTCTTCTAATTACCCTTCTTGCCTTTGCCGTTTCTCTTGAAACTAGTGGTCTTATTGTCACATCCCTAAAACCTAAGCTACATAGCATTGTGCTCATGTCTTCTTTGCATTTGCATCTAAGAAGTTTCAACAAAAACAACAAAGTGGCAAAGGAAAACTCAAAACCCTAGCCACCATTTCAAATTAAGGAAATTTCAAACTAGTTCAAAATCAATGAACCCAAAATGGCCTCAAGAAATGTTCAAACTTTCTGATAAATCATGAAAGTAAATGAGAATTGGAGAAAACTATTTCCTTGGCACTTCAAGCATTTTAAATAAATGCAAAAGCCACTGGTTTCAAATTTAAAAATTTGAAAACAGAAGCTATAATTTTCCAAAAATGTTGAAAGTCTTGGAAATGAGTGGGGACATTATAACAAATATTTCAGGAGGTTTAAAATAGTTTTTACTTTTTGTTTTGGAGCTGAAATAATTAGCAAAGCAATAAATAGCAAAACAGAAAAACAAAAGCAGAAGAAAAAGGAAAAGACTTACCTGACGCCCACGCCAGGCCTAGCCCATCTCGCCGCTCGTCCCCTTCCCCGCGCCAGTAGGCAGCAGGAGGTGGCCGCCGCCTCCTCCGGCGCGGCCACGCACCTGCGTGCCTGCCTGGCCGTCGGTTCACACTGGCGACGGCGGGGATAAGCTCCCCAGAGCCTCCCCTATCCATTCCCCGCCTCGGTTCTTTCCCTCCGTCTGGATCCCCTCCTTCTCCCTGCTGCCGCCATTAGAGCCGAGCTCGAGCTCGAGCTGGCCGTTGCCCTGGCCATAGGAACCCCTCCCTGAGCACGCCATTAGATCCGCCTCGTCGCCCTGGTCGTCTCTGCAGAAGCCAAAGTTCCCTCGAGCCCTGCAACGCCCGCAACGTCGTCGTCTTCTTCCTCCGACCGCCGGACATCTCCCGTCGATTCGTCGCCCCCAGGCCTTCCCCGAGCCGTCTGAGCTCTTCTCTGCACTCCCTGTGAGCATGCGGTGGTTTCCCCTAAGCTTTCCCCGTCGATCCCCTTCTCTAGCCCTAGTTTCACCGGAGCCCGACGAGCACCGCCGCTGCCGCTCGTCGCCGGTAGCCCTCCGATGTCCAGCTCGTCCTCCCGTGAGCACCAGAAGCTCCAGGACGACGCATAGATGCCGTAGCAGCTAAGAACTAAGCGTGGATCCCTCTGATTCAAGCCCCCCGACGACGCCCGAGCTTCGGCCGCCACTCCGGCTCGTCGCCGACGCCTCTTCCGGCGACCCTAGCCTCCCTAGTTGGTCCTGCCAGATCGGCCGCTTCGCGAGCTTGCTTTAGCTGCCAACCGCGTGCGATTTGGTGCTGTGCAGCGCCGTCTTGGTCGCCTCCGGCGAACCCTCCGCCGCGGGTTTGGTCGCCGGCGACCACCCTCCGGTGGCCGTCGACGTGGCCGGCCATTAGGGCCTAATCGCCCTCCCCTGAGTCGCTGCCAGAGGGCCCCACGCCTGGTCAAACCCAATTAGGGGCTGGTCAGCGCGGGATTAGCCCAAAGAGGCTGACCAGTGGGGCCCCCCTGTCAGGTTTGACCTGCACAGGTCGGCTGACCTACAGACGTCAGCCTGATGCAATAAATGGAATTTCCAGTATAGAAATAATTCAGGAAATTGCTAAAAATTGCAAAAATCATAGAAATTAATCTGTAACTCCAATGAAAATAATTTATATATGAAAAAGTATCAGAAAAATTCAAGGATTCTGATTATGCTATTTTCAACTATGTTTGAAAAAGTTACAGAACCCTAAATTGTGAAATAAGGAATAATTCAATTCTTTTAATCACTTTATAAATGGAATTGGCAAAAATATCCAAATTTCTTTATAAATGCAATGATCACACACTGCCCTAGATGTAAATCAGTACCATAACATGACATTTCATGCATGTTAACATTAGGTTGATCTGAGCATCAGGTCGAATCAATTAAACGGGTATCCGGGAATACCCGTTTGAATTGCTATTCGAATGTGATTCAAATCAACTCTAAACTTAATACATCTTGATTATAATAACTTATCACTTTGCATTCTCATGTCATGCTCATGCATCATTTTGATTGCATATGATTGTTATTGAATGTTGCTGTTCATTTCGGTAGGCTACGCACCCCCGGATTCCACCGGATATCCGTCCGACGGATATCGTTCCTCCTCTGAGCAACAAGGCAAGCACCCTCTTTTGATCATCCCGGTAACACCTATGTTCTTGCTCCTGCACCTATTTAATGCATTAGGATCAATTGCTACAACTGCTTTTGCCACGATAGTTGGACCCACTTCCTTTGCATGACTTAACCTTGTCACAGTAAATAGCCGAACCTTGCAACCTAGCATACCTGGTAGTTGCTTGAGCTATGATGTGCATTATCCTGCTATGCATGCTATGCTTAGAGTTGTGTATGGTCTGTCATCTGGGAGATGAACAAAAATGTGGAATGTGTTCGGTAAGCAAAGGTCGTGTGTTAAACTTGATTTGGTAAAGGTACCGGTGAAAGGCTGTGTAGGAGTACATGGCGGGTTGTTTCATTGGAACCATCCTTAGGACCTGAGTTCCGTGTATGTAATCCAAGACTAGATACTACCACATGCTGGGGCCTGAAATATGACCCCGCTCGGCCTATTAATCGCGTAGTACTCGGTCCAGGAGTTGCAAGTAGTTTCTGGTGTTTATAGTAATGTTGGAGGCCGTGCATGGTGCTGACCTGAGAGGTGGACCGTGATGCGGTAGGCAGTGGCACGGTGTACCAAGTGGCACCCGGATGGTGGGCTTGGGAACCCTGCGCACATCGTTTGAGGCCGTGGCGGAAACCTCGGCCGGACTTCCGTACGGGTTACTCTCAGATAGGCGATAAACCTGGACTTGGTACTAGCGTGGTTAATGGTCGTGGCCGACTCCCTCGCCGGGCTTCCGCTTGAAGGTAGCCGAGGTGCATGACGTGCACATGGCGATAAGTGGCGGGAGCGTGTGTGACGAAGTACACCCCTGCAGGGTTATGATCTATTCGAATAGCCGCGTCCGCGGATATGGACTACTTGGAGACATATGTTGTTCATAGATAACTTCAATGGCTACTCCTAAAATTGTCAAGATAAGCGTGAGTGTCGTGGACGGCATTTCTGTATGGAGACGGAATGATTCCACGATGGTGTATTGTTGTGGTGTTAGTGGACTCGTGTGCGAGAAATCAAGTTGTCAAAACTAATTTCACAAGCAAGTTGTCTAGCCACGAGTCAAATGCTGGCTTTCCGCTTGAAACCCCACAATACCTTCTTGATACCTTACATGAGTAGTTAGTCATCCTAAAGTCTTGCTGAGTACCTTCGTACTCATGTTGCTTAATAATGTTGCAGAGGTTGCTAATGACCCTAATGGAGGGTTCTTCGTAGACATCGACGACGACGAGTAGCTGGTGTCCCAGCTACGATCTGGCCCTACGTCGGCTCTGTAGTATAGTCAGGCCATGTGCCTTCTAGTTGCTCTGTCTGTACCCAGACAGCTTATAACTCTTCCGCTGGCTTGTATTGTGTGACTGATATTTTGGGTCGTGAGACCCTTAATGTGTAATAGTATGTGTGTGGCTCTTCCGAGCCTCTTCAATAAAGCTTGTATGTTTATGGTTATGTTGTGATGCCATCGATGTATCTATACATATCGGTATTCCATGCGTACGTGTGTCTTACTTGATATGTATGGGGTTCGATTACCTAGTCGTGAACTTTAGTAGCACTCCTTACAAGGAAATGCCCCTTTGTGATCCGACGAGCCTTGGTAGTTCGCTACTGCTCCGGACGCATTGGTTGACCGGCATGTGTCCTTCTTAGCTGCTGTGTCTGTCCCCTTTGGGGAAATGTCACACGACGTAATGGAGTCCTTGTAGCTTGCTACGACTCGTCTACGTTCGTTGATGACCGACACCTGCTTTGTTGGGTCATGTATGCCTGTCCTTGTGCGGAACTGCCACTTTGGTTTATGACTAGACATGTCGATCCGGGTTCTTTGACATTGGAATGCTAGCGACACGATCGCATACGTGAGTCAAAAGACGCAAACGGTCCCGGCTAAGGTAAGGCTGCAGCCGTGGGGTTAACCGTGCGTGAGACCACAAATAGATGCGATGTGTTACAGGCTGGATTCCTATGGCTTAGGATCGGGGTCCCGACACTTATTCACCATCAACACTTGATGCTCTTTACGGAGTTCAGACTCTGCGACTTTCAGCATCGCAAACAACTCGCCGGGAGACTTGTTCATCCCTTGCATGTTGTAGTTCAACACAAAGCCTTCATAGCTTGGCGGCAGTGATTGAAGGATTCTTTCAGTGATAGCTTCTTGCGGGAGTTCAATCCCCAGCTCAGCTAGACGGTTTGAGTACCCAGACATTTTGAGCACATGTTCACTGACAGACGAGTTCTCCTCCATCTTGCAAGCATAGAATTTATCGGAGGTCTCATACCTCTCGATCCGGGCGTTCATCTGAAAGATAAACTTCAACTCCTGGAACATCTCAAATGCTCCATGACGCTCAAAGCGACGTTGAAGTCCCGGTTCTAAGCCATACAAGACTGCACATTGAACTACTGAGTAGTCCTCCTTACGTGCTAACCAAGCGTTCTTAACATCCTGATCAGCCGTAGCGGGTGGTTCATCTCCTAGCGCAGCATTAAGGACATAATCCTTCTTCCCAGCTTGTAAGATTAGCTTAAGATTACGAGCCCAGTCTACAAAGTTGCTTCCATCATCTTTCAACTTAGCTTTCTCTAGGAACGTATTAAGATTCAGGGTGACTATCGCGTGAGCCATGATCTACAACACAAATATATTCAAAGTGGACATAGACTATGTTCAAGATAATTAGAGTTTAACTTAATCAAATTACTCGCTAAACTCCCACTCAAAAAGTACATCTATCTAGTCATTTGAGTGGTTCAAGATGCACTTACACTAGCTCAAGTCCGATCATCACGTGAGTTGAGCATAGTTTCAGTGGTAAGCATCCCTATGCTAATCATATCATCTATATGATTCATGATCGACCTTTCGGTCTCATGTGTTCCGAGGCCATGTCTGCACATGCTAGGCTCGTCAAGCTTAACCCGAGTGTTCCGCGTGCGCAACAGTTTTGCACCCGTTGTATGTGAACGTTGAGTCTATCACACCCGATCATCACGTGGTGTCTCGAAACGACGAACTGTAGCAACGGTGCACAGTCGGGGAGAACACAATTTCGTCTTGAAATTTTAGTGAGAGATCACCTCATAATGCTACCGTCGTTCTAAGCAAAATAAGGTGCATAAAAGGATTAACATCACATGCAATTCATAAGTGACATGATATGGCCATCATCACGTGCTCCTTGATCTCCATCACCAAAGCACCGGCACGATCTTCTTGTCACCGGCGCCACACCATGATCTCCATCAACGTGTCGCCATCGGGGTTGTCGTGCTACTCATGCTATTACTACTAAAGCTACATCCTTGCAAAATAGTAAACGCATCTGCAAGCACAAACATTAGTATAAAGACAACCCTATGGCTCCTGCCGGTTGCCGTACCATCGACGTGCAAGTCGATATTATCTATTACAACATGATCATCTCATACATCCAATATATCACATCACATCGTTGGCCATATCACATCACAAGCATACCCTGCAAAAACAAGTTAGACGTCCTCTAATTTTGTTGTTGCATGTTTTACGTGGTGACCATGGGTATCTAGTAGGATCGCATCTTACTTACGCAAACACCACAACGGAGATATATGAGTTGCTATTTAACCTCATCCAAGGACCTCGTCGATCAAATCCGATTCAACTAAAGTTGGAGAAACTGACACCCGCCAGTCATCTTTGAGCAACGGAGTTACTCGTAGCGATGAAACCAGTCTCTCGTAAGCGTACGAGTAATGTCGGTCCGAGCTGCTTCGATCCAACAATACTGCGGAATCAAGAAAAGACTAAGGAGGGCAGCAAAACGCACATCACCGCCCACAAAAACTTTTGTGTTCTACTCGAGAAGACATCTACGCATGAACCTAGCTCATGATGCCACTGTTGGGGAACGTCGCATGGGAAACAAAAATTTTCCTACGCGCACGAAGACCTATCATGGTGATGTCCATCTACGAGAGGGGATGCGTGATCTACGTACCCTTTTAGACCGTACAGCAGAAGCGTTAGTGAACGCGGTTGATGTAGTGGAACGTCCTCACGTCCCTCGATCCGCCCCGCGAACCGTCCCGCGTTTAGTCCCACGATCTAGTGCCGAACGGACGGCAGCTCCGCGTTCAACACACGTATAGCTCGATGATGATCTCGGCCTTCTTGATCCAGCAAGAGAAACGGAGAGGTAGAAGAGTTCTCCAGCAGCATGACGGCGCTCCGGAGGTTGGTGGTGATCTTATCTCAGCAGGGCTCCGCCCGAGCTTCGCAGAAACGCGATCTAGAGGAAAAACCGTGGAGGTATGTGGTCGGGCTGCCGTGGAAAAGTCGTCTCAAATCAGCCCTAAAACCTCCGTATATATAGGGGGAAGAGGGGGAGCCTTGCCTTGGGGTCCAAGGACCCTAAAGGGCTTCGGCCGAGCCAAGGGGGGCAACCCTCCTCTTCCAAACCGAGTCCAACTAGGTTTGGAAGGAGGAGTCCTTCCCCCTTTTCCCACCTCCTCTTTTTTTTCTTTTCTCTTTGATTTTTTTCCTATGGCGCATAGGGCCTTCTTGGGCTGTCCCACCAGCCCACTAAGGTCTGGTGCGCCACCCCCAAGGCCTATGGGCTTCCCTGGGGTGGGTTGCCCCCCCGGTGAACTCCCGGAACCCATTCGTCATTCCCGGTACATTCCCGGTAACTCCGAAAACCTTCCGGTAATCAAATCAGGTCATCCTGTATATCAATCTTCGTTTTTGGACCATTCCGGAAACCCTCGTGATGTCCGTGATCTCATCCGGGACTCTGAACAACATTCGGTAACCAACCATATAACTAAAATACGCATAAAACAACGTCGAACCTTAAGTGTGCAGAACCTGTGGGTTCGAGAACTATGTAGACATGACCCGAGAGACTCCTCGGTCAATATCCAATAGCGGAACCTGGATGCCCATATTGGATCCTACATATGTTAAGATCTTATCGTTTGATCCTCAGTGCCAAGGATTCATATAATCCCGTATGTCATTCCCTTTGTCTTTCGGTATGTTACTTGCCCGAGATTCGAACGTCAGTATCCGCATACCTATTTCAATCTCGTTTACCGGCAAGTCTCTTTACTCGTTCCGTAATACAAGATCCCGCAACTTACAATAAGTCACATTGCTTGCAAGGCTTGTGTGTGATGTTGTATTACCGAGTGGGCCCCGAGATACCTCTCCGTCACACGGAGTGACAAATCCCAGTCTTGATCCATACTAACTCAACGAACACCTTCGGAGATACCTGTAGAGCATCTTTATAGTCACCCAGTTACGTTGCGACGTTTGATACACACAAAGTATTCCTCCGGTGTGAGTGAGTTATATGATCTCATGGTCATAGGAACAAATACTTGACACGCAGAAAAACAGTAGCAACAAAATGACACGATCAACATGCTACGTCTATTACTTTGGGTCTAGTCCATCACGTGATTCTCCTAATGACGTGATCCAATTATCAAGCAACAACACCTTGTTTATAATCAGAAGACACTGACTATCTTTGATCAACTTGCTAGCCAACTAGAGGCTTGCTAGGGACAGTGTTTTGTCTATGTATCCACACATGTATATAAGTCTTCATTCAATACAATTATAGCATGGATAATAAACGATTATCTTGATACAGGAATTATAATAATAACTATACTTATTATTGCCTCTAGGGCATAATTCCAACAGAAATATGGAGAGGTAGAAATCAACAAAGAACATCAAATTTTGATGGTTAATAAAACCACCGGTTTTAAGAAAGGCAAGGGTAAAAAGAACTTCAAGGAAGACGGAAAAGCAGTTGCCGCGCCCGGTAAACCAGTTGCCAGGAAGAAACCAAAGAAAGGACCCAAGCCTGAGACTGAGTGCTATTATTGGAAGGGAACCGGTCACTGAAGCGGAATTGCCCTAAATACTTAGCGGATAAGAAGGCCGACAACTTCAAAGGTATATATGATATACATGTTATTTATGTGTACCTTACCAAGGCTTGTAGTAGCTCCTGGGTATTCGATACCGGTGTTGTTGCTCACATTTGCAACTCAAAACAGGAACTGCGGAACAAGCGTAGGCTGGCAAAAGACAAGGTGACGATGCACATCGGGAATGGTTTCAAGGTCGATGTGATCGCCATCGGCACACTAACTCTTCATCTACCTTTGGGATTAGTTTTAAACCTCAATAATTGTTATTTAGTACCAGCTTTGAGAATGAACATTGTATCTGGATCTTGTTTGATGCAAGATGGCTACTCATTTAAATCTGAGAATAATGGTTGTTTCATTTATATGAGTGATATGTTTTATGGTCATGCCCCGCTGGTCAATGGTTTATTCTTGATGAATCTCGAACGTGATGTTACACATACTCATAGTGTGAGTACCAAAATATGTAAGGTTGATAATGATAGTCCCACATAATTATGGCACTGCCGCCTTGGTCATATCGGTGTTAAGCGTATGAAGAAACTCCATAGAGATGGACTTTTGGAGTATCTTGATTTTGAATCATGTGACACATGCGACCCGTGCCTCATGGGCAAGATGACCAAGACTCCGTTCTCCGGAAAAATGAAGCGAGCAACCAACTTATTGGAAATAATACATACCGATGTATGCGGTCCAATGAGCATTGAGGCTCGTGGAGGCTATCATTATGTTCTCACCCTCACTGATGTCTTAAGCAGATATGGGTATGTCTACTTAATGAAACACAAGTCTGAAACCTTTGAAAGGCTCAAGGAATTTCAGAGTGAGCTAGAGAATCAACATGACAAGAAAATAAAGTTGCTACAATCTGATCGTGGAGGAGAATATTTGAGTCACGAGTTTGGCACGCACCTAAGGAAATGTCGAATTGTTTCACAACTCAAGCCACCTAGCACACCGCAGCGTACCGTGTGTTTGACATCATAATCGCACTTTACTGGATATGGTGCGATCTATGATGTCTCTTACTGATTTACCGCTATCATTTTGGGGATATGCATTGGAAACTGCCGCATTCACTTTATATAGGGCACCGTATAAATCCGTTGAGACGACACCGTATGAATTATGGTTTGGTAAGAAACCAAAGCTGTCGTTTCTAAGAGTTTGGGGCTGCAATGCTTATGTGAAGAAACTTCAACTTGAGAAGCTCGAACCCAAAGCGGAAAAATGCGTCATCATACGATACGCTAAGGAAACTATTGGGTATACCTTCTATCTTAGATCCGAAGGCAAAATCTTTGTTGCCAAGAACGGATCCTTTCTAGAGAAAGAGTTTCTCTCGAAAGAAGTAAGTGGGAGGAAAGTAGAACTTGATGAGGTAATCGTACCTCCTCTCGAACTGGAGAGTAGCGCAGCACAAGAAAATGTTTCTAAGGTGCTTGCATCGGCTAGAGAAGAAGTAAATGATGATGATCATGAAACTTCTGATCAAGTTGCCACTAAACCTCGAAGGTCCACAAGGACACGTTTCGCATCAGAGTGGTACGGCAACCCTGTCATGGAAATCATGTTATTGGACAATAGTGAACCTTCGTACTATGAAGAAGCGATGGTGGGCCCGGATTCCAAAAAATGGCTTGAGGCCATGAAATCCGAGATAGGATCCATGCATGAGAACAAAGTATGGACTTTAGTGGAATTTCCCGCTGATCGGCGAGCCATAGAAAATAAATGGATCTTTAAGAAGAAGACTGACGTGGATGGTAATGTGACCATCTAAAACGCTCGACTTGTCGCTAAAGGTTATCGACAAGTTTAAGGGATTTACTATGATACAGCCGGAAGGTTTTGTCGATCCTAGCAATGCTAACAAGGTATGCAAGCTCCAACGCTCCATCTATGGGATGGTGCAAGCATCTCGGAGTTGGAACATTCGCTTTGGTGAGGTGATCAAAGCGTTTGGGTTTGTATAGACTTATGGAGAAGCATGTATTTACAAGAAAGTGAGTGGGAGATCTGTAGCATTTCTCATATTATATGTGGATGACATATTGTTGATGGGAAATGATATAGAACTTTTGGAAAGCATAAAGGCCTATTTGAATAAGATTTTTTCAATGAAGGACCTTGGAGAAGCTGCTTACATATTAGGCATCAAGATCTATAGAGATACATCGAGACGCCTCATAGGTCTTTCACAAAGCACATACCTTGACAAGATATTGAAGAAGTTCAATATGGATATGGCCAAGAAGGGGTTCTTGCCTATATTACAAGGTGTGAGGTTGAGTACAACTCAATGCCCGACCACGGCAGAAGATAGAGAAAGGATGAGTACCGTCCCCTATGCTTCAGCCGTAGGCTCTATTATGTATGCCATGTTGTGTACCAGACCTGATGTGAACCTTGCCAAACGTTTGGTAGGGAGGTACAAGAGTGATCCAGGAGTGGATCGCTGGACAACAGTCAAGAACATCTTTAAGAACGTGAAAAGGACTAAAGATATGTTTCTCGTTTATGGAGGTGCCGAAGAGCTTTTAATAAAGGGTTACGTTGATGCTAGCTTTGACACAGATTCGGATGACTCCAAGTCACAAACCGGATACGTGTATATTTTGAATAATGGGGCAGTCAGCTGGTGCAGTTGCAAGCAAAGTGTCGTGGCGGCATCTACATGTGAAGCGGAGTACATAGCTGCTTCAGAAGCACCGCAGGAAAGAGTCTGGATGAAGGAGTTCATCACTGACCTAGGAGTCATTCCGAGTGCATCAGGCTCGATGACTCTGTTTTGTGACAACACTGGTGCTATTGCCATTGTCAAGGAGCCCAGGTTTCACATGTAGACCAAGCACATCAAGCGCCGCTTCAACTCCATTCGTGGATACATCCAGGATGGAGATATTGATATTTGTAAAGTACATACGGATCTGAATGTTGCAGACCTGTTGACTAAACCTCTTCCACGAAAGAAACATGATCAGCACCAGAACTCTAGGGGTGTTCGATTCATCAAAATGTAACTAGATTATTGACTCTAGTGCAAGTGGGAGACTGTTGAAAATATGCCTAGAGGCAATAATAAAGTAGTTATTACTATATTTCCTAGTTCATGATAATTGTCTATTATTCATGCTATAATTGTATTAACCGGAAACCGTAATACATGTGTGAATATATAGATCACAATGTGTTCCTAGTGAGCCTCTAGTTGGCTAGCTCGTTGATCAATAGATGATCATGGTTTCCTAATCATGGACATTGGAAGTCATTGATAATGGGATTACATCATTAGGAGAATGATGTGATGGATAAGACCCAATCCTAAGCATAGCACTAGATCGTATTGTTCGTCTGCTAAAGCTTTTATAATGTCAAGTATCATTTCCTTACACCAAGAGATTGTGCAACTCCCGAATACCGTAGGAGTGCTTTGGGTGTATCAAACGTCACAACGTAACTGGGTGATTATAAAGGTGCACTATAGGTATCTCCGAAAGTGTCTGTTGGGTTGGTACGAATCAAGACTGGGATTTGTCACTTCGTGTGACGGGAGAGGTAGCTCTCAGTCCACTCGGAAATACATCATCATACTGAGCTCAATGTGACTAAGGAGATAGCCACGGGATGATGTGTTACAGAAGGAGTAAAGAGACTTGCCCGTAATGAGATTGAACAAGGTATAGGGATACCGACGATCGAATCTCGGGCAAGTATCCTATCGGTAGACAAAGGGAATTGCATACGGGATTGATTGTATCCTCAACATCATAGTTCATTTGAAGAGATCATCGTGGAACATGTGGGAACCAACATGAATATCCAGACCCCGCTGTTGGCTATTGACCGGAGAGGTGTCTCGGTCATGTTTGCATGCTTCCCGAACCCGTAGGGTCTACACACTTAAGGTTTGATGACGCTAGGGTTGTTATGGGAATAGTATATGTTGTTACCGAAGGTTATTAGAAGTCCTGGATGAGATCCCAGACGTCACAAGGAGTTCTGGAATGGTCCGAAGGTAAAGATTCCTATATAAGAAGTGGAGTTTTGATCGTCGAAAGTGTTTCGGGATTCGCCGATAATGTACCGGGACCACCAGAAGGGTTTCGGGGGTCCACCGGGAAGAGCCACCAGCCCCAAAGTACCACCTAGGATGGAAACCCTAGGGGTGGTGCACCCTCCTCCCTCCCTCCTATATATAGTGAGGGTTTTGGGGCTGCTACACACAATTACATCATTCTCTTGGCGCAGCCCTACCTCTCCTCCTCCTCGTCCTTCGTAGCGCTTGGCGAAGCCCTGCCGGAGTACCACGCAGCTCCACCGTCACCACGCGGTCATGCTACCGGAGCTCTCCCTCAACCTCTCCTCTCTCCTTGTTGGATCAGGGCGTAGGAGACGTCATCGGGTTGCACGTGTGTTGAACGCGGAGGCGTCGTTGTTCGGTGCTAAGATCGGAATCCACCACGATATGAATCGCTATGAGTACGACTCCATCAACCGCGTTCTAGCAACGCTTTCGCTTAGCGATCTTCAAAGGTATGAAGATGCTCTACCCCTTTGCTCGTTGCTGGTTTCTCCTAGATAGATCCTTGTGAAGCGTAGGAATTTTTTTGAAATTACTATGTTCCCCAACATGATGTACATCACAAGTATCATCCATGAGGGCACTCCTTTTAGGCATGACCCCGTATTGAGAGTGACCACGTCATTCCCGCCACTAGTAATGTGGGCTCTCTGCTAGTACCGACCAAAGTAATCAACAAAGCCCCATCCCATAATAGGTATCGTGGTTTTACATGTAAGGTTGGAGTAATGGTCGCAACTTAAACCAATCCATTTTCAAAAAGAACACACGTACTTGCCTCGGTACACCACTTCTTTATAAGGTTGTTACCTAGCTCAACATCATCTCCCTCGGGAATTAGTGGAACCCGATGGGGTTTTCGAAAAGCCTTTGAAAACACTTTTGTTTCCTACACCATGCATATCCCTATTCCACTTGCGTAGCATCTACTAGTATCCAATCTAATTCCCACCCACACAACTCTAAGCAGAAAGTAGAGTTATGGCAATGCAAATATCAACGAGGAAAGTAACAGATGTAACCCACCAAAGTGGTCACCATTTCATCATGATTCTATGCGACAAAGTAAATTGCTATATGCCATGCAAAAAGGGTTTCTTAGACACGGTCAAAGTGTTACTTGCCTGGCTCAATAAAGTCTTCAGAGTCTTCAAATCCTTCTTGTCCAACCTCTTCGTCAACAACGCGATCTATCGTCTCAATATGACACGCAAAAATAAGGCCACGACAAAAACAGGAAACATATAACACTCCTAAAAATGTCAAACCATTTTTGAGAAATACTAGTGTGAAAAAATAAAATTGCTAAAATTATGAGGTCTTGGTTTTGAAGTGCCAAAATTAGGGAAAATGTTTTTAGCAGAGATTAAAAATACTTTCACTAGGATTTTGAATGGAAGGGTGTAGAAGACATCTTCCAAATGATGCACAAGTGGCATCATAAAATAGGTTGGAATGTTACAAGATTTTAGGAGGTGGGATAATTGGATTTGGTTAAATATTTAACCATGTAGAAATTTTGGAAAATAGATGGAAAAAGAAAAAGAAAAAGGCATTGTGCCTTCGGGCCAAAAGTGGTTTGCCGAGCCGGTCGAGCGAGCGAAACGGCCCATGCGAGCTATGCGCGCATGCCATTTGGGTTGAAACCGATCGGTGGGCCCCTGGTGCCACACAGAGGGGGGTAGCGAGCGAGAGGAGAGGATGAGAGGAAGGCCCCGTGTGTCATATTCAACCCCGCGGCCAAAGATGAGCGCGGGCTCACCCGTGGTGATGAAGGGCATGTCGGGCCAAGCTGGCGAAAAAATGGAAACAAGGGAGTGCTGCCATTCCTGTGGAGGTGGAGTTGGTCGCCGGAGCTCACAGGTTCGTTGGTGACGAGGAGGCCGCGGCAAAGAGCTTCGGGAGGTCGTTCCTCCGGTTGAACCAAGTTTCAAAACACACGAATGGAGGGCGAACCGTGCCTGCAAATTACAATGGCTATAGGTCGGGGGAGAACGGGGAGAGAGGAGGCCCGCACTGTGTGATCTCCAACGAGCCGAAGCGGTGGGCTCAGCTCGATCCCAAGCACGGAGAACGAGAGCGGGGGGAGTGGGTAGTGCAGGACTGTGACTGGGGTTGGGAGAGAGTGACCAGAGGGGGGAGAGAGGACCGAGGGGTGGCCTTTATAGGTGGGGCGAGGTGCACCGTACGCTCGAGCGCTCGTGAGATGTTGCCGTCGCTGGAGGCCACAGAGGGGCTCAGCTTCGAGTCGGTGTTGTTCCTAGAGGTGGTCTATGACCAAAGGACGAGAGAGGGGGAGAGGGGGAGCGTGAGGGATCGTGCGTGCGAAGCCAGGGATTGGCGGGCTCGGGGCAGCCATGGCACGTGTTCGAGGAGGCCCCGAGAGGGAGAGAGTGGACGGGGTGATATGGAGGCATGTCCCGGACACTGAGGAGGGGCCACGGGACAAGATCCCTCATCCCAAGGTGGTAGAAGGCCTCGGGATGCTCTGGCTATGGTGTGTGGATGCATTGTAGCGCACTCTACATCATGCGTATTGCATGCCATGGCATGCTCTTGGCGCGTAGGGCATGACCACTCATGTCCATTGGATCTAGGGGTATAGGGAAATGGTAGGGGAGAGATTTGAGTGTTGTGGAAGTCACTGGAGAGATGAGAGAGAGGAGATTTACAGCTATTTTTGCTGTCCAGGGGGTAGAATTGAGGATTTTACCATATCAACAATTGAGTTGAGGGCCTAAATTTTTACTGGAGGTTGAAGGTAACTAGGTGGAGGTGTGGTAAAAAGATGGAGTCAAGTAGAAGAGTAGAAGAAGGGAAACTAGGGGTTTACCAAACCACCACAAGGTGTTTGATGCTTTTTTGGGCAAGTAAAAAGACTCCACTTGCCATGACATTTAACAGGGTCAAAATATAGATATAATTTAGGTAAGTCAAGGTTTGAGTTCATTTGAAGAAATTGGTAATGTAAACTTTGTAAACCCTAGAAATCAACAGAAATGGATTTCCCTAGATCTAGTCATGCAAATCTATTCTCCTTAATGCACCACTTCGTGTGGTGACATAATTTTGGGATTAGAGCGTGCCCACAAAATTTGAAATCAAAGTAAGAAACTTCACAATGTAAGGTTTCTCAAGTTTGGATCTCACACAAAGTGTTTTGGGATACTTTTGTGTATCAAAATAATTGGGATTGAGATGAAACTTGGCAAGATCATCACATATGACATATGTGACATGCTAGAATATTCTTGTATTTATTTGTGAATATTTCTTATAGACATACTTCAATACATGGAATACACACAAATGGTTTTGGAGGGTTTCGTCCAATATTTTGAACATTATCATGTGTTGAAACTCTTATATATGGACATATATGGCCACTTAGTTTCTCTAAATTTCCTCTAATATTTTGGAAACATAAAAATAATTTTCACTTATAAAAGACCATTTCTAGCCTCTGAAAATCTATTTAAATAAAATAGAAAAATAACTTCTAAAATGATATTTTGGTGATTTTGGGAAGTCTTTTTGATAATAGGGTCCAACTAAAACATTTGAGGTAAAAGATCCTCCCTAGTTTGAGGACTTGTAGCACAAACCAAAATTTAGGGCGTTTTGAAAACCTAAATTAAATACATGCTTTTTGGTCAAAATAATATTTTCTAAAAATAGTTTTAGGTCATATACACATCTTATGGTCACTGGGCAAAGATTTGGATCGAGGTGGTTAGTCTTGAGAGTGGAGATTTTCTGTGAATTAGAACACAAACAAGTACTCAAGCAAATATCAATCAATTTAAACATCACAAGAACACAAAAAGTTTTAAATGAGCTCAAAGTAGTAAACTCATAGTTAAAGCAAAGTGGTACAAACACAGGGTGCGAGAGTTAGCCCTAGGGCTCTTCTTCCGCCAAGACGTTCTTCTGCCGAACATGGACCTCCTAGATCTGGCATCCCTAAAACTCTAGATCAAAAAGTATCCGGTCATGTGCGCTCATATTATCAGCCAACACGGCAAGAGGGCGTTCTTTGAAGCACCGCTTTTTTATTAGTGTCATGGGACATGTTTAAGTCAAGATTTCCAAGGTATTGATAAAGGTGGAGAAAGTCATGGCGGCTACGATTGGAGGTCTTGAAGCTTCGTTGGAAGAGTGTATTGGATGTGAGGAAGACTGTGTGTAAGGTGTTTGGTGACTTGTAACAACGGCCTCAACAAGCGGGGGCGGCAACATTGAAGGACTGTCATTTTGGTGGTGCTCCTCGAGTACCGAGTCTAGATTCCCATTGTGAAAATCCAAGGTCTAGCCTTTATTGGTTGTACCTAGTGTCGTAGTTTTGTCACGGCAGATGTCCTCGTGCAAGGACTTAGGTGTGAGGCCATCGCAACCATGTGGCGGCTTGAGAGGGGTTGGTCGGAATCGAGAGACGCGAGTTTACCTAGGTTCGGCCCCTCCGATGGAGGTAAAAGCCTACGTC
This sequence comes from Hordeum vulgare subsp. vulgare, assembly GCF_904849725.1. Taxonomy (NCBI): domain Eukaryota; kingdom Viridiplantae; phylum Streptophyta; class Magnoliopsida; order Poales; family Poaceae; genus Hordeum; species Hordeum vulgare. The sequence continues at coordinate 343,887,319 of NC_058520.1, read as the reverse complement.
CTGCTTGTGTTTCATTGATGAAGTGATGATCTCGATTCCAAGGGTGCAGACTCGGCACCTCTAATCTCGTGGGTGTCTAATTTGTCTATCTCATGAGTTGTCTTGTCTAGACCTAAGTTGTGTCTCTTGTCCCTCTTGGGGCGCCTTACCCCTCCTTATATAGGTGGAAGGGGTAGGTTTACATGTAGAGTCCTACTAGAAGTAGGAATAGGACTAGTCTCTCTTGAATCCTGATCCGGGTCTTGTTTCCTTCTTATGGGAGTCTTTCCTCTTCTTGGGCCTTCTGTGTGAGTCGGCCCTCCTGGCCTCTCTATGAGTGGCCTTATGCCAGGGTGCACGCTGGGCCTTGGGCCTTTGTCGTTTGTGTGAGTCACCTACCGGGTCATGTATGACCCGTCCACCAGGTCACTACTAAGTCGTCGGTGAGTCGCCAAGTCTTGGCGGGTCATACCTCAAGCTGGGTCACACCGTGGGGTATATCCCCAACATTATCCCCCAGGTTAGGTTGAATTTATTCAAGGTAAGCTCCTGAAATCAGAATAATAAATATGTCAAGGGACGAGCTTGATCCACTGGCCAGCTTGATTTATTGAAGTGGCTCTTTGAAAAATCCGGGTTTCTTCAAGCCGCCTTCAATCATCTCGTAGTTACGCATCCTGCCTAATAAAATACATATGCCACTGAGTCGGCCTCCAATGTTTTGGCTTGATGGGGAATAAGAAACCCACATAATGTTGAACCATCTTCTCTTGCTTTGGCGGGTTACAATTGTCATCTGTGAAAATGCTCTTTAAATTTTTGATATATCCATATTACCTGTAGCCCCCAAGCTCCAAGATTAGCTGTTCATGATGACTTGGAGATTTGCAATAATATCTTTGACCATGTAGCCCCCAAGTGCGGGGTTGTTTTGCCTGCATCAGCCTGGGACTTGTAATCATCTAATACTTATAAAGCTTCAGCTGGTGTAGCCCCCAAGGGCCGGCTCATCAATGTGTGATGAGCCGGGTCTTCAATTTGAACCTTATGATTCATGAAACAACTGAGTACTATAGCCCCCAAGTGTCGGGTCGATCGCTTGCGGCGACTCGGGACTTCCATATTCTTCTCCTTTGAAAGTAAAAAATCATATGATGTAGCCCCCAAGGGCCGGGTCATTATGCAATAATGAGCAGGGACTTTGCAAATCTGTTAATGTATCCTTGAGCAGCAATGTGTAGCCCCCAAGGGCCGGATCATTATGCAATAATGAGCAGGGACTTCCTTGAATCCATACTTGAATAAAAAGCGAGCTGTAGGCCCCAGGGCCGGCTTATCTCCTTGAAATAGCCGGGTCTGTTGATGATGTGATGATTTGAAAAAGGAATTTGCATTAGCCCCCAAGTGTCATGGTGCATGCTTGCACCGTCATGGGACTTCCATACTTTGATGTAATCTTTATTTGAATAATGTAGCCCCCAAGTGTCGGGTCGTGTGGCTGCAACGACTCGGGACTATTCCTTCCATTGTAGAATAAAATCAGTATCCACTCTGTGAGCTGATGATGACTTTATGATAAAAGAAATCCTTGACCGTGGTTGCAATGTAACCCGGCAAATATATCCTTGAGAAATCCATATGTTTGAGAAATACATAAGTGTTGTAGTTTACTACAGAGCACAAGTTGAAGAAATCCAAGGGCCGGCCAATTAGATGACTCGGCATTATATGTAATAGGGCGGCCCTTCGACAATAGTCAATTCTTCCGGGATGGCTTAAAAACCCCAATCATTTAACACTCGTTATGATAAACCATAATGAAAATCTAGCCAAAATGACTATTCAAAGATTTATTTGCACCTGCAAGAATTTATGCTTTGACCCGTTTTGAAGACCGACATGATATGTATGTACGATGCATGATGCAATGCAAGATGATGCATGTATACAATAGAATAATGCTGGCAACACCATAGTATGGCATCAAGTTATTATAAGTAAGCCGACTCAGTGAGTCATGGCAGCCGGCTCAGTGAGTCACGGCGGGTTATAAAACTTTTTACGAAACCTTGCAGCAGTGCCACGAAGATAGTCATAAAAATTTGTCGGTTCGATGAGTTGCGACGGGATAGGACGAGTTTGCAAAACTCTAGTGCTACCCCAAGAAGTCTTTTGCAACAACCCAGGTTATTTAGACCAGCTGATCAGGCGCGAGTCAAGCTTCAGTGAAGCAGGTTCAGTGAACCAATGGTTTCTCTATTTTCCATGTGTGGCTCTGGCCGGTACCTTTCATGTTTTAACCAAGGCGATTTCATGGTCCAAAAAGCAGATTGACTCACCAAGAGTACATGGGTCCATAGGGCGACTCGTCCAACACATAGTCCATTATAACCATTTGTAATGCGGTAATTTTTTGCTAGCCAAGAGGGTATTCAGGTTGAACTCAGTGAGTGGAAGCCCCCAAGTGACCTATGATTAGGGAAAAAAACCAGACATAGGATTACAGAAGCGTATCCGCTCTTACTGCAAAACGACTTGGGAGCTAGTAGCCCCCAAATAAGCCGGCTTAGTTCTCAAAACCATATAAGGCGCCCATGTTTGAACCGTGCAACGTGGCAACTTTGGTCCTCTTTGGCTTACCAGTATCCAGTTTTGAAATAAGTGCAGCATGGCGACTTATGCTCTTTGATACTGATAGCCTCCATGCTTGGACGGCTTATGAATCATCCGCCAATAAGGTCGGGCACCCATGTGTTGGGCGGTCGCATCATGGCGATTTGTCTTCTTAGGCGATCTTTAAATCTTCTCGTTAATGAGGCATCAGCCCCCGAGACCGGCTTAATTTTTCTGTAACGACCCGGGGTTCTTGAATTATTCAACCCTGTTGAGTCTGTTGAGCCATGTCCGTGTAGCCCCCGAGTCTTAAGTCGACTGAAGGAGGCAGCTTGAGACTCTCCATACATGATTGTGGCATAAACCGGTCATAAGATTTGATAGTTGATAATGGATGTTTGACCCATGCGTAATTCTCGGGTGGTCCGGCTCTTGTGGTTCGTCCAGGACCACTTTCCTTTTTCTTTGCTGCTTGCTTTGAATTGTCGGCTCAATGATGGCTGGCTCAAATTATAGCTTCATCAGGGATGGATCCTTCATGACAAACTCTCGTGTTACTTTGACATGTTGAGGTAGATAGTATTGACCAATGCGTCTATCCATTGAGCAACCCGGCACGAATAGGAGTTGTTCCGTGTTTTGATGATGTCGTGTAAGATATGAACGCCATTTTTCCTTTGCTCCAATGTTGTTGGGGGAGATGGGCCGCAGAGGCGACTTGCATGCGTTCGTTGGGCGGCTCGTACAAGCGAGCACTGCACCGACATGTTTGATGGAGAACAGAATGTGAGGGTGGTGTTTTGCGTCCGTCTGTTGGGCGGCTCGTACATGCGAGCACTACATCGGTGAGTTGATGTGAGCCGGACCATGGGGGCGGCGACTTGCGTCCGTCTGTTGGGCGGCTCATATGGGTGAGCACTGCACCGGTAGGTTGAGTTGAATGCGAGAGTTGTCTGGCGATTTGATACGGACTCGAGAATCGGTCATGGCATTGTAAGCCGTCTTGGTCGCGCGGACGTGAGAGTTGACCGCGTCATTGTAAGCCGCCTTGGTTTCGCGGACGTGAGTGTTGGCCTCATCATTGTAAGCCGGCGCTGATGGCGAGTTGATCACTGCGTTCTAAACCGGTGTAGAAAAATGCTGGTGTACGTTCCACCTGTGAGATATAATGCCATCTTTATAATGAATCATTGTTCTGTGTAAAAATATTAAAAGGAACAAGAGAGAGTAATTGTTTTTGCATGAATTAATATGTATGAAAAAAATAGATAGGGTAAATATCACCTGGATTTTTCGTCAGATGAATACTTCAATTAATACTAGCCGCCATGAGAAAAGATGGTTGTAACCATATGACTGATCGACTCCAACCATTAAATCGCCAGCGTCCGTGCTGGCGGACTAACATGTAAATGTAGATCAGACCACCGGGCCGACAAGTTCCACGTGTTCGTGTGGTGCCGTCTCTTTTTTTGAAGTATGCTAATGATTTCTGCTCTGCACAAAGTACGTATATGATTGGAATTGTCCAGGCTGCGATGTTGTGTTGGTCGTCCTCAACAAAGTTTAATCCGATGTGAGATGAGTTTGGAGGTCATGAACTCATGATTGACCTAGGAATTTGTGCTTTTGAGAGGTTTGCTTTTGTTGATGGCTATGTATTTGCTTGTACTGCAAATTGACTTGGAGAAGTCTTCGTCATCACGCCAGGGAGTAGCAGCGGCTGGTTCCTGCTTGATCTTGGCCTCTTTGGACTGGTCCTGCCAGCTTCTGCTTGATAAGAGTGGATCACGGATGAAGGAACAGCGGCAATCAATCCATCAGGCACGCACATGACACTGAGTACGTAAACCAGGGAAACGAGCAGCTAGCCAGATTTTCTCTCCGGAATTTGGTCTGCTCGTAGACGGGAAGACATGGACGTTCGCTCGAACCTCGAAGTGCACAATCGGTCACATTCGAAGTTGCAGTCCAAATCAATCTTCATATCGCAGACGGAGCCCCATAGAATTTCTGTCAAAGCTGTGTCGGTCTCGGCGACCTACACAGCGGCGCACATAACGCCCACCGTAATCTCTATCTTGATCTCAATCTCTTATTGGGTAGAGACGTGGAGCCATGGCTGCTTGTGGCTGTTATACTTTTTCCTTCTCTTTGGCTCGGCGGGCAACCCAGCCTTTGGAACCTGGACCTTGTATTTGTTTGGTCCGACGACTCGCGCCAGCCGCCGGCCTATGGTTTTCTTGAGTACGTAGAACGAATCAAGTTTTTTCTTTTCTTTTGTCACCTCTGGACTCCTTCCCTCGATCTAATCGCCCATGACTCGTATACTATTGACTTTGGCAAATTAGCTTGATGCGGTTTAGACAATTCCGAAGACGCCAACTGCAGCCACGTCGAAGTCCTTCGAAATAGCTTGCAGCGGAGACCGGACGACAAATAAAGTTTGAATGCCAAAGATGCCGTCGTCGGCAAAACATTTTTCCGAGCTTGGGTTTGAGATTGAAGTTGACGATAACTCTTCCATGCCGACTCTTTTTCCATCGTGTCAATTGTGAGCTTCTCGATCCTTAAAAAAGATTTCTTTAAAAACACAATTCTCCCGTACGATCATCCCCGATGGGCGTCAAATGTCGTGGTTTTGTCACGACAGATGTTCTGGTGCAATGACTTAGGTGTGAGACCATCGCAACCATGTGGCGGCTTGAGAGGGGTTGCTCGGAATCGAGAGACGCGAGTTTACCCAGGTTCGGCCCTTCCGATGGAGGTAAAAGTCTACGTCCTGCTTGTGTTTCATTGATAAAGATGATGATCTCGATTAAAAGGGTGCAGACTCGGCACCTCTAATCTCGTGGGTGTTTAATCTGTCTATCTCATGATTTGTCTTTTTTCTAGACCTAAGTTGTGTCTCTTGTCCCTCTTGGGGCGCCTTACCCCTCCTTATATAGGTGGACGGGGTAGGTTTACATGTAGAGTCCTACTAGGAGTAGGAATAGGACTAGTCTTTCTTGAATCCTAATTCGGGTCTTGTTTCCTTCTTATGGGAGTCTTTCCTCTTCTTGGGCCTTGTGTGTGAGTCGGCCCTCCTGGCCTCTCTATGAGTCGCCTTATGCCAGGGTGCACGCTGAGCCTTGGGCCTTTGTCGTTTGTGTGAGTCGCCTGTCGGGTCATGTATGACCCGCCCGCCAGGTCACTGCTGAGTCGCTGGTGAGTCGTCAAATCTTGGCGGGTAATACCTCAAGCCGGGTCACACCGTTGGGTATATCTCCACACCTGGCAATGGCCTTGTTGAAGGCACTATTTTTTAGTGAACATGGACTTTCTCCATGGTGAAAAGCCAAGATCTAAGATCGAGCAACGACAACGCTTGTGCATTGTTTTCTTCTTTGAGGCGTTGCTCTTGGCTAAACTTTTTTTAATTCGGCTGTTGTATTTGGTGATGGTTAGAGTGCTGCTGCTAGTGACTGATCATCGAGGTGGGGTATATTTTCTTTCTTCTGTTCTTTTTTTGTTGGTACATTTTGTTGGTACAAAAGCTGGGTGTAATTAATATCTTTACGACATTAATATATTCTATTCGTTGAAAAAACTAAGGAGCTTAACAAGTTGCTCATGAGACCTCTGAGCTCATTTGCTAAGATCGTTAAATTTAAAGAGCCGAGATAAGTAATTTGCTCTATTGATGAAGAAGTCATCTACGATATTAACGAACGAAATTTGGAGCGCTCATTAGACTTGCGAGCTATGATTTTTTGGCCCGGCCTTAGTGATGTTCCCGCGAGCACACAATTGAAAGGCGGAAATAATACTAGTGTTTAGGGAATATCCAATTCAAACCCTTAAAATAAACATAATATTTGTGTGTAAATGTGTTCGGACGCATCTATGAACAGTGATACGGAAACCGGTCATCCAACCATGTTTGCATACATTTTAAACCGGATAAATTTCATGTAAATCGCATGATTGACATCTAAACCGTACTAGAATCATTACATTACCGATATACTTCGAATAGAATACATTGGACTTGGCTTTTTTAAATCTATTCAAAATGATCGTCAGCCATAATGGCCCTCGTTTCCCATGACATCTCCTTCCCATGTGCGGCAAGCTTACTATGAGCCCCGGAAAGTGAACTTGTAGGAGGGGAACAATAAAGTGGCCTTCCTAGGACCCAAACCGCAATGGGTACCATGTGTTACTTTTTCTAGCCAGAGTTTGCTTCGTCGACGATGCTGGTCTTGTCGGACTTGTGGTTGTGGTGTTGAGGCATGAATTGTGGTGGTGATGCGCCTCCTCTTTCTTCTCAATCACCTTGATGTGCGTGGAAGAGACATCCCTCTCTTCCCACATGGCGTTCAACCACCATCCATTGTGGAGGATGTCACGGGCACTCCACACAGACTCATACAACGCTCACTGCTTATCAAGGAAGTCCGGATCCTCTGCTACCATGCCTACGATGGTATAAGTGTTGCACTGCTCACAAACAATTTTAGAAAAAGTTCACTTTGAACCCTGAATTGGTACAGGCCCGACGGAATGAACCCCCAACTCAAAATCCAAGCCGATTGTACCATAAACTATGCAATCCCGGTCTAAATCAAACCATAGCAAATTTCAACCGGGATTCATCTGATGAGCCGGCAAAATTAGAAGACTGCTGAAGTGAAGATTCAAACACGGAATCTCCCCTTCGAACTGAGAGCTCATAGCCACTACATCAAACACCATTGAGGGATTTTTCTGTGGGAGCAGCTGCCCCTTAGGACAGCGGATCAAGCGGCCCGAGACGTCTAGATCAGAAAACTGAACGATCAAAAACCCAAATCGTTGAGAGGGCTCGCTTTATACGACTTAAAGTATCTAACTAGCGGACGACCCCTACTGGCGCATACACATATCTATTCACTGTTTCGCTGGGCCTGAATATATGGGCACGCGCTGCCATAGCCCGGGCTCGCTCCGTATGCGTACAATGTACATGCCCTTTCACTGCTGGGCAAATCCAGATCAAAATCGTTGTTTTCCGGGCAGTATTGTGTTGGGCTAGGTTTCCTTTGGTAGCAGGCTTTCTGTGAGGTAGGCTTAGAAAGCAAGAAAAGTTTGTTCGGCTGTTCGTTGTTCGCTCCACTGTCTTACAAATTGCCACGGGCCCAGGACATCGGTTATAAAAGAACGCAAGGACGGACATGGAGTTTTTACTCCTGTGCTCTATAAATATATGGGTAGATTTAGCATTTAAATTTCAATGTCATGGCGTGGGCAATTAACTATTGGGGCTGATCATGATTTCATGGACCTAGTTCTCGCTATGCCACTAATTATACAAACCAAATTCTATAAATATTTGTGTTGAACAATTAAAACGAAAGTAATATCTTTGTATAATATAGGGGAAAAGAAACAGTAAAAAGAAAAAATAAATCATGAAAATAAAACAAAAAATTTAAATAGAAACAGAAAAGAAAAAATAAAATGAAAGGAAAAAACCAGAAAAGAAAAAAAATTAAATTAAAGGAAAAAAGAACCAAAAAAACAAAAAACAAAAGTAAAAATGGAAGGAAAAAAGAACAAGAATAAAACAATAAAAACGAAAGGAAAAAAAGAAAAAAAAAATAACGAACGAAAAAATAAAGCGACAACACACATCACGTGCTTCCGTGAACTCGGCCGGTCCAATCTCGGTCATTGTGTGCCAGGTCGACAATCCGTGTTTTGGAAAATGACCCAAAGGTTTGATTTAGACCAGGCTTGCATAGTTCAGGGTACAATCGACCGGGATTTTGAGTTGGGGGTTCATTCTGTCGGACCACTATCAATTCAGGGTTTAAAATGGACTTTTTCCAACAATTTTCCCCTCCGCGAGATAGTGCTTGTCGAGGAATGCCGACACATGCACCATCGGTTCTCTTCTACACATGGGGCCATCGAAGAGCTATGTGGCAAGCCAACATCCGTCCGCCGCACACGCCATGCCCTCTAGTTGTTTGCAATGTGTCCGTCCGCCGCACACGCCATGCCCTCTAGTTGTTTGCAATGTTGTCCGCTTTTTGTCCGTTTGAGCCGTCCGCCCTGTTTTAGATTTGGATCGACAGTGCACCCAACGACCATGTGTCATTTCATGTCCACACACAATTTTTTGAAAAGGCCCGTGGCCATAGATCATGCCAGCGGGCATGTCTCATGCCGGCACCATGCCAGCACCGGCATACAATCACCACACAATTCATGCTGGCGCACTCGCCAGCGGCCGACACACATGCCAACACACAAAAAAGCGGTGGGACTTGATTTTGACCACGCCATCGCTGCCCCGTGGTCATGCTAGCGGCCTCTTCCTTGGCGACACAGTGTTGAGATCCTCCTTCATGATCTCCACCCCGGTCATCATACTCGCGAGAGCCACTTCTTTCGCCTTGGTCTTGGCGTTGGCAGCCTCGATCTCTAGCATCTTGGCTTGTTTCTCCGCGTCCATCTCAAGCCTCTTAGCTTGCTTCTCCGCGTCCATCTCAAGCCTCCTCCTTTGGATCTTCATGAAGGCGTTCATTTGCTCTTGTTTGTAACGCCGGCGCTCATCATGCCCTCCACACTTGCGATCAAGCCATTTGACGCCGCATTCTGCTTGTCCTCATTATTGGAGTTGGTCTCCCCCCGCGGCCGTGCGTTCTCGCCGTCCCAAACCTCCTCCACGACTTGCTTCCTCCCACGCAACTTGAGGGCGGCATATTGCGCCTTGAACTTATCCTCGTTTTTGATGACCCTAAAGCAACGGGACAGGTTGAAGCACTTGCCATTGTGTTGGAGCTTGAATGCATCCAAATCTTGAAATGCCTACAAATGTATTTCATGCAAGCATATTGGCAAATGGTATGAAAATGAACATGCAAGCATAAATTTGATGACACTGGCAGCACGTCGGCTCGCATCTGCCGCGCGTGTTTCCTCGCGCCTTCGGATGACGAGCCACCAGCACCGGTGTGTCGTTGAGGTCGATGGGCGCGGGCATGGAAGGCGCCACCACGCTCACCTCCGGAGATCACTCCCTCGAGAGGCGGGAGGCCTGCGGGTAGACGTAGAAGCCGAACATCGGGGTGCAAGCCGACGCGCGGGGCAAGTCGGGCAACGCCATCCAAGGGAACGTGGATGAGCCGGTGCTGGCGCGCCCACGGTGGCGTTGACGAGGCCATGTTGGTTTAGGTTTAACCCTAGCATATAGAGCGCCTCCCTCGTTGCCGCCGTGCCGCAGGCGTTGGTGACCTCCTACTGCACGGCAACAGCGGGCAGCCGCCGCAATGGCTTCATCCCTCGCACCCGCCGCGTGCCTGCGTCCCTTATTCTAGATCGACTCCCTTGTGCATTGTTCGGGCGTTAGTGTCTTCTTCGGCTTGGGCACGGCTTGGTCTTGTGCTTGGCTTTGCGGGAGGGGTCAATCATCATGCCGGACGAGGCAAGGGAGGCGAGGCCGGTGACGGCGTCGAGGTCGTTGTCCATGGCAGGGGTGGGGCGGGAGCGCGCACGGGCAGGAAGGGTTTTGGGGGAAATTGAGGGAAAATGGTGGAGGCTGCCACCGTCCAGCGGGGCCGGGGGGAGAAGAAGAAGAGCGGGCGCGCGTCCGTCTCGTGTCTGCGCCGATGCAAATCTAGCTCAAAAATGGGCCGGGAATGGGTCGGCAGGCGTATGCCAAGCGGATGCGCGTCCGTTTGGGTCGGCGCGTTGGACCGACTTTTGTGTCTGCACCGACCCAAACGGACGCGAGTGGACGAAATGGTTAGCCCCGTTGGAGTTAATCTAACTCCTACTTCTAATTCATGGACCCGCTATCCCACATAGCTCTAGTTATCTAGAACATGTTGTGGAGTGGCGATGGTGGTGACAGGCGAGGAGGTTGATGGAGTCTGGGACTAGGGGGTCTTCAGTCCGCCTACCTATTTCTATGGGCCGGACTCCTGGGTCGTTCTATTACCATTATTGGACTAGGTAAATAAACACTAGTAGAAAACAGGGCTATCGTTTCGGCCCTGGCCAGCCCATTAGTCCCGGTTCTTCAAGAACCGGCACCAATGGGGGGTATTAGACCCGGTTCGTGAGCCCAGGGGGCCGGCCGGGGCCTCGTGGGCATTGGTCCCGGTTCGTGTGGAACCATTTGTCCCGGTTCGAGCCACGAACCGGGACCAATGGTCCTCGCTGCTGGCCCACAACCATTGGTCCCGGTTCGTGGCTTGAACCGGGACAAATAACTTGCCTACATATACCCACCGCCGCGGTAGAGCACTCCATAGTGCTCTGTTTTTGTCAAGCCAGCGAGGGGAGGGCATTTGGGTGCTCTAGTTCACCTCCTACGCACATGAGGTGTTCGATGAAATGCCCGAGCCACACTAGTTAAGCTTTCTCCTCTCGAAACTCGACCTCCAAGCTCCATTTTCAACGAGATTTGTCTAGATTTAGCGGTCCGTCACGCCCCGTCACGCCCCGTCTTCACCGCCGTCGATCACCCTCGCCGATCTCGTTGCCGGCACCACCGTGGTGAGCCTCTTGTTCTTATCTTATTTTTGAAAGAAAAAAATTCTGTCTTCAGATAGATACTTGTCTAATTTTCTTACTTTTATTATTCCTTGTTATTATATATTGCGATGGTTTTGGTATCCGCCCCCGTCGGCCCTCGTCCTGTCTATGATTCAGATGTGGTATATATTATCTTTTCATAACTATTTGGTTCATTTATTGTTTATGACAATTATGCCGACCAATGTGACATAGATTTTATTTATCTAGGAGGTTGTTGAACCAGAAATTCCAACCGACCCTATTGTCGAGAGGTTAAATTTAGTTGAAGAAGAAAACAATTACTTGAAGGAAAAAATAAGAAAATTTGAGGAGGAGAAGATGATATTGGAGTTGCATGTTGCGGATGTCGTCGATGATCACAAGATCAAGATGGATGCAATGCGGTTGAAGATTAAAAAGATTAGAAAATATGCCATTCATACCGAGGCTTGGTATCATCATGCAGTTGGATCAGTTGTTACCTTGGTTGCGGTTATGATCATATTTGTTTTTGCGTTGAAATGTTTTACATAATTTCAATGTATGGTTTAATTCGATGCTCTCGAGAGCTATATGTTGTTCAATGAGAACTATGTATGTACTTTGGTTTTAATGCTCTGGAGAACTATGTATGTACTTTGGTTTCAGAGTTCATTTCAAATGCTTTTCTACTTCATGGTCTTACACCTTTGAGTGGTGCATTTTAAACACAGAAAAACAAGGGAGTTCAAATAAGTTCCAAAAAATTGAAATCCCTTTGTAACAGACGAGTTTCCGTATGAAACCCTGATACTTCGAAAGAGATTGTCCGTTTTGTACATGAAGTGCATCCAGTTTTTACCGTAAGCCTCTCTAATTTCTTGCACATGCTATGTGGGTGAAATGATGATACCATGCCAACTTGGAACCTTTTCAGAGTTCATTTCAAATGCTTTTCAATTTCATGGTCTTATAGCTCAAAATAATCAGTAAATGCATGAAAAATAACAAATGAAGTCAGAAAGGGTTGTAAATTGATGATGTGGCTTTGAATGGTGCATTTTGAACACACAAAAGCAAGGGGGTTCAAATAAGTTCAAAAAATTTAAAATCCCTTTGTAACAGACGAGTTTCCGTATGAAACCCTGATACTTCGAAGGAGATTGTCCGTTTTGTACACGAAGTGCATCCAGTTTTTGCCGTAAGCCTCTCTACCTTCTTGCACAAGCTATGTGGGTGAAATGATGATACCATGCCAACTTGGAACCTTTTCAGAGTTCATTTCAAATGCTTTTCAATTTCATGGTCTTATAGCTCAAAATAATCAGTAAATGCATGAAAAATAACAAATAAAGTCAGAAAGGGTTGTAAATTGATGATGTGGCTTTGAATGGTGCATTTTGAACACAGAAAAACAAGGGGGTTCAAATAAGTTCAAAAAAAAATTGAAATCCCTTTATAACACACGAGTTTCCGTATGAAACCGTGATACTTCGAAGGAGATTGTCCGTTTTGTACACGAAGTGCATCCAGTTTTTGCGTAAGCCTCTCTACTTTCTTGCACATGCTATGTGGGCGAAATGATGATACCATGCCAACTTGGAACCTTTTTAGAGTTCATTTCAAATGCTTTTCAATTTCATGGTCTTGTAGCTCAAAAAATCAGTAAATGCATGAAAAATAACAAATGAAGTTAAAAAGAGTTGTAAATTGATGATGTGGCTTTGAATGTTGCATTTTGAACAGAGAAAAACAAGGGGGTTCAAATAAGTTCAACAAAATTGAAATCCCTTTGTAACAGACAAGTTTCCGTATGAAACCCTGATAGTGAGATTGTCTGTTTTGTACACGAAGTGCATCCAGTTTTTGCCGTAAGCCTCTCTACTTTCTTGCACATGCTATGTGGGTGAAATGATGATACCATGCCAACTTGGAACCTTTTCAGAGTTCATTTCAAATGATTTTCAATTTCATGGTCTTATAGCTCAAAATAATCAGTAAATGCATGAAAAATAACAAATGAAGTCAAAAAGGGTTGTAAATTGATGATGTGGCTATGAATGGTGCATTTTGAACATAGAAAAACAATGGGGTTCAAATATGATGATACCATGCCAACTTGGAACCTTTTCAGAGTTCATTTCAAATGCTTTTCAATTTCAAGGTCTTATAGCTCAAAAAATCAGTAAATGCATGAAAAATAACAAATGAAGTCAGAAAGGTTGTAAATTGATGATTTGGCTTTGAATGTTGCATTTTGAACACAGAAAAACAAGGGGGTTCAAATAAGTTCAAAAAAATTAAAATCCCTTTGTAACAGACGAGTTTCCGTATGAAACCCCGATACTTCGAAGGAGATTGTCCGTTTTGTACACGAAGTGCATCCAGTTTTTGCCGTAAGCCTCTCTACTTTCTTGCACATGCTATGTGGGTGAAATGATGATACCATGCCAACTTAGAACCTTTTCAGAGTTCATTTTAAATGCATTTCAATTTCATGGTCTTATACCTCAAAATAATCAGTAAATGCATGAAAAATAACAAATGAAGTCAGAAAGGGTTGTAAATTGATGATGTGGCTTTGAATGGTGCATTTTGAACAAATAAAAACAAGGGGGTTCAAATAAGTTCAACAAAATTGAAATCCCTTTGTAACACACGAGTTTCCGTATGAAACCCTCATACTGAGATTGTCTGGTTTGTACACGAAGTGCATCCAGTTTTTGCCGTAAGCCTCTCTACTTTCTTGCACATGGTATGTGGGTGAAATGATGATACCATGCCAACTTGGAACCTTTTCAGAGTTCATTTCAAATGCTTTTCAATTTCAAGGTCTTATAGCTCAAAATAATCAGAAAATGCATGAAAAATAACAAATGAAGTCAGAAAGGTTGTAAATTGATGATGTGGCTTTGAATGGTGCATTTTGAACACAGAAAATCAAGGGGGTTCAAATAAGTTCAACAAAATTAAAATCCCTTTGTAACACACGAGTTTCCGTATGAAACCTTGATACTGAGATTGTCCTTTTGTACACGAAGTGCATCCAGTTTTTGCCGTAAGCCTCTCTACCTTCTTGCACATGCTATGTGGGTGAAATGATGATACCATGCCAAGTTGGAACCTTTTCAGAGTTCATTTCAAATGCTTTTCAATTTCATCGTCTTATAGCTCAAAATAATAAGTAAATGCATGAAAAATAACAAATGAAGTCAGAAAGGGTTGTAAATTGATGATGTGGATTTGAATGGTGCATTTTGAACACAGAAAAACAAGGGGGTTCAAATAACTTCAAAAAAATTGAAATCCCTTTGTAGGAGACGAGTTTCCGTATGAAACGCTGATACTTCGAAGGAGATTGTCCCTTTTGTACACGAAGTGCATCCAGTTTTTGCCGTAAGCCTCTCTACTTTCTTGCACATGCTATGTGGGTGAAATGATGATACCATGCCAACTTGGAAACTTTTTAGAATTCATTTCAAATGCTTTTCAATTTCATGGTCTTATAGCTCAAAATAATAAGTAAATGCATGAAAAATAACAAATGAAGTCAGAAAGGGTTGCAAATTTATGATTTGGCTTTGAATGTTGCATTTTGAACACAGAAAAACAAGGGGGTTCAAATAAGTTCAACAAAATTGAAATCCCTTTGTAACAGACGAGTTTCCATATGAAACCGTGATCCTGAGATTGTCCGTTTTGTACACGAAGTGCATCCAGTTTTTGCCGTAAGCTTCTCTACTTTCTTGCACATGCTATGTGGGTGAAATGATGATACCATGCCAACTTGGAACCTTTTTAGAGTTCATTTCAAATGCTTTTCAATTTCATGGTCTTATAGCTCAAAAAATCAGTGAATGCATGAAAAATAACAAATGAAGTCAAAAAGGGTTGTAAATTGATGATGTGGCTTTGAATATTGCATATTGAACAGAGAAAAACAAGGGGGTTCAAAAAAGTTCAACAAAATTGAAATCCCTTTGTAACAAACGAGTTTCCGTATGAAACCCTGATAGTGAGATTGTGTGTTTTGTACACGAAGTGCATCCAGTTTTTGCCGTAAGCCTCTCTACTTTCTTGCACATGCTATGTGGGTGAAATGATGATACCATGCCAACTTAGAACCTTTTCAGAGTACATTTCAAATGCTTTTCAATTTCAAGGTCTTATAGCTCAAAAAATCAGTAAATGCATGAAAAATAACAAATGAAGTCAGAAAGGTTGTAAATTGATGATGTGGCTTTGAATGGTGCATTTTGAACAAAGAAAATCAAGGGGGTTCTAATAAGTTCAACAAAATTAAAATCCCTTTGTAACAGACGAGTTTTCGTATGAAACCCTGATACTGAGATTGTCCGTTTTGTACACGAAGTGCATCCAGTTTTTGCCGTAAGCCTCTCTACTTTCTTGCACATGCTATGTGAGTGAAATGATGATACCATGCCAACTTGGAACCTTTTCAGAGTTCATTTCAAATGCTTTTCAATTTCATGGTCTTATAGCTCAAAATAATCAGTAAATGCATGAAAAATAACTAATGAAGTCAGAAAGAGTTGTAAATTGATGATGTGGATTTGAATGGTGCATTTTGAACACAGAAAAACAAGGGGGTTCAAATAAGTTCAAAAAAAATTGAAATCCCTTTGTAGCAGACGAGTTTCCGTATGAAACCTTGATATTTGAAGGAGATTGTCCGTTTTGTACACGAAGTGCATCCAGTTTTTGCCGTAAGCCTCTCTACTTTCTTGCACATGCTATGTGGGTGAAATGATGATACCATGCCAACTTGGAACCTTTTTAGAGTTCATTTCAAATGCTTTTCAATTTCATGGTCTTATAGCTCAAAATAATCAGTAAATGCATGAAAAATAACAAATGAAGTCAGAAAGGGTTGCATATTTATGATTTGGCTTTGAATGTTGCATTTTGAACACAGAAAAACAAGGGGATTCAAATAAGTTCAACAAAATTGAAATCCCTTTGTAACAGACGAGTTTCCATATGAAACCGTGATACTGAGATTGTCCGTTTTGTACACGAAGTGCATCCAGTTTTGGCCGTAAGCTTCTCTACTTTCTTGCACATGCTATGTGGGTGAAATGATGATACCATGCCAACTTGGAACCTTTTTAGAATTCATTTCAAATGCTTTTCAATTTCATGGTCTTATAGCACAAAATAATGAGTAAATGCATGAAAACTAACAAATGAAGTCACAAAGGGTTGTAAATTTATGATGTGGCTTTGACTCGTGCATTTTGAACAGATAAAAACAAGGGGATTCAAATAAGTTCAAGAAAATTGAAATCCCTTTGGAACAGACAAGTTTCCGTATGAAACCCTGATACTTCGAAAGAGATTGTGTGTTTTGTACACGAAGTGCATCCAGTTTTTGCCGTAAGCCTCTCTACTTTCTTGCACATGCTATGTGGGTGAAATGATGATACCATGCCAACTTGGAACCTTTTCAGAGTTCATTTCAAATGATTTTCAATTTCATGGTCTTATAGCTCAAAATAATCAGTAAATGCATGAAAAATAACAAATGAAGTCAAAAAGGGTTGTAAATTGATGATGTGGCTATGAATGGTGCATTTTGAACATAGAAAAACAAGGGGGTTCAAATAAGTTCAATAAAATTGAAATCCCTTTGTAACACACGAGTTTCCCTATGAAACCGTGATACTTCGAAGGAGATTGTCCGTTTTGTACACGAAGTGCATCCAGTTTTTGCCGTAAGCCTCTCTACTTTCTTGCACATTCTATGTGGGTGAAATGATGATACCATGCCAACTTGGAACCTTTTCAGAGTTCATTTCAAATGCTTTTCAATTTCATGGTCTTATAGTTCAAAATAATCAGTAAATGCATGAAGAATAACAAATGAAGTCAGAAAGGGTTGTAAATTGATGATGTGGCTTTGAATGTTGCATTTTGAACATAGAAAAACAAGGGGGTTCAAATAAGTTCAAAAAAATTGAAATCCCTTTGTAACAGACGAGTTTCCGTATGAAACCCCGATACTTCGAAGGAGATTGTCCGTTTTGTACACGAAGTGCATCCAGTTTTTGCCGTAAGCCTCTCTACTTTCTTGCACATGCTATGTGGGTGAAATGATGATACCATGCCAACTTAGAACCTTTTCAGAGTTCATTTCAAATGCATTTCAATTTCATGGTCTTATACCTCAAAATAATCAGTAAATGCATGAAAAATAACAAATGAAGTCAGAAAGGGTTGTAAATTGATGATGTGGCTTTGAATGGTGCATTTTGAACAAAGAAAAACAAGGGGGTTCAAATAAGTTCAAAAAAATTGAAATCTCTTTGTAACAGACGAGTTTCCGTATGAAACCCTCATACTGAGATTGTCTCGTTTGCACACGAAGTGCATCCAGTTTTTGCCGTAAGCCTCTCTACTTTATTGCACATGCTATATGGGTGAAATGATGATACCATGCCAACTTGGAACCTTTTCAGAGTTCATTTCAAATGCTTTTCAATTTCATGGTCTTATAGTTCAAAATAATCAGTAAATGCATGAAGAATAACAAATGAAGTCAGAAAGGGTTGTAAATTGATGATGTGGCTTTGAATGTTGCATTTTGAACACAGAAAAACAAGGGGGTTCAAATAAGTTCAAAAAAATTAAAATCCCTTTGTAACAGACGAGTTTCCGTATGAAACCCCGATGCTTCGAAGGAGATTGTCCGTTTTGTACACGAAATGCACCCAGTTTTTGCCGTAAGCCTCTCTACTTTCTTGCACATGCTATGTGGGTGAAATGATGATACCATGCCAACTTAGAACCTTTTCAGAGTTCATTTCAAATGCATTTCAATTTCATGGTCTTATACCTCAAAATAATCAGTAAATGCATGAAAAATAACAAATGAAGTCAGAAAGGGTTGTAAATTGATGATGTGGCTTCGAATGGTGCATTTTGAACAAAGAAAAACAAGGGGGTTCAAATAAGTTCAACAAAATTGAAATCTCTTTGTAAGAGACGAGTTTCCGTATGAAACCCTCATACTGAGATTGTCTGGTTTGCACACGAAGTGCATCCAGTTTTTGCCGTAAGCCTCTCTACTTTATTGCACATGCTATGTGGGTGAAATGATGATACCATGCCAACTTGGAACCTTTTCAGAGTTCATTTCAAATGCTTTTCAATTTCATGGTCTTATAGCTCAAAATAATCAGTAAATGCATGAAAAATAACAAATGAAGTCAGAAAGGGTTGCAAATTTATGATTTGGCTTTGAATGTTGCATTTTGAACACAGAAAAACAAGGGGGTTCAAATAAGTTCAACAAAATTGAAATCCCTTTGTAACAGACGAGTTTCCATATGAAACCGTGATACTGAGATTGTCCGTTTTGTACACGAAGTGCATCCAGTTTTTGACGTAAGCTTCTCTACTTTCTTGCACATGCTATGTGGGTGAAGTGATGATACCATGCCAACTTGGAACCTTTTTAGAATTCATTTCAAATGCTTTTCAATTTCATGGTCTTATAGCACAAAATAATGAGTAAATGCATGAAAAATAACAAATGAAGTCACAAAGGGTTGTAAATTTATGATGTGGCTTTGACTCGTGCATTTTGAACAGAGAAAAACAAGGGGATTCAAATAAGTTCAACGAAATTGAAATCCCTTTGGAACAGACAAGTTTCCGTATGAAACCCTGATACTTCGAAAGAGATTGTCTGTTTTGTACACGAAGTGCATCCAGTTTTTGCCGTAAGCCTCTCTACTTTCTTGCACATGCTATGTGGGTGAAATGATGATACCATGCCAACTTGGAACCTTTTCAGAGTTCATTTCAAATGATTTTCAATTTCATGGTCTTATAGCTCAAAATAATCAGTAAATGCATGAAAAATAACAAATGAAGTCAAAATGGGTTGTAAATTGATGATGTGGCTATGAATGGTGCATTTTGAACATAGAAAAACAAGGGGGTTCAAATAAGTTCAATAAAAATGAAATCCCTTTGTAACACACGAGTTTCCGTATGAAACCGTGATACTTCGAAAGAGATTGTCCGTTTTGTACACGAAGTGCATCCAGTTTTTGCCGTAAGCCTCTCTACTTTCTTGCACATTCTATGTGGGTGAAATGATGATACCATGCCAACTTGGAACCTTTTCAGAGTTCATTTCAAATGCTTTTCAATTTCATGGTCTTGTAGCTCAAAATAATCAGTAAATGCATGAAAAATAACAAATGAAGTCAGAAAGGGTTGTAAATAGATGATGTGGCTTTGAATGTTGCATTTTGAACACAGAAAAGCAAGGGGGTTCAAATAAGTTCAAAAAAATTAATATCCCTTTGTAACAGACGAGTTTCCGTATGAAACCCCGATACTTCGAAGGAGATTGTCCGTTTTGTACACGAAGTGCATCCAGTTTTTGCCGTAAGCCTCTCTACTTTCTTGCACATGCTATGTGGGTGAAATGATGATACCATGCCAACTTAGAACCTTTTCAGAGTTCATTTCAAATGCATTTCAATTTCATGGTCTTATACCTCAAAATAATCAGTAAATGCATGAAAAATAACAAATGAAGTCAGAAAGGGTTGTAAATTGATGATGTGGCTTTGAATGGTGCATTTTGAACAAAGAAAAACAAGGGGGTTCAAATAAGTTCAACAAAATTGAAATCCCTTTGTAACAGACGAGTTTCCGTATGAAACCCTCATACTGAGATTGTCTGGTTTGTACACGAAGTGCATCCAGTTTTTGCCGTAAGCCTCTCTACTTTATTGCACATTCTATGTTGGTGAAATGATGATACCATGCCAACTTGGAACCTTTTCAGAGTTCATTTCAAATGCTTTTCAATTTCAAGGTCTTATAGCTCAAAATAATCAGTAATTGCATGAAAAATAACAAATGAAGTCAGAAAGGTTGTAAATTGATGATGTGGCTTTGAATGGTGCATTTTGAACACAGAAAATCAAGGGGGTTCAAATAAGTTCAACAAAATTAAAATCCCTTTGTAACACACGAGTTTCCGTATGAAACCCTGATACTGAGATTGTCCGTTTTGTACACGAAGTGCATCCAGTTTTTGCCGTAAGCCTCTCTACCTTCTTGCACATGCTATGTGGGTGAAATGATGATACCATGCCAACTTGGAACCTTTTCAGAGTTCATTTCAAATGCTTTTCAATTTCATGGTCTTATAGCTCAAAATAATAAGTAAATGCATGAAAAATAACAAATGAAGTCAGAAAGGGTTGTAAATTGATGATGTGGATTTGAATGGTGCATTTTGAACACAGAAAAACAAGGGGGTTCAAATAAGTTCAAAAAAATTGAAATCCCTTTGTAGGAGACGAGTTTCCGTATGAAACCCTGATACTTCGAAGGAGATTGTCCGTTTTGTACACGAAGTGCATCCAGTTTTTGCCGTAAGCCTCTCTACTTTCTTGCACATGCTATGTGGGTGAAATGATGATACCATGCCAACTTGGAACCTTTTTAGAGTTCATTTCAAATGCTTTTCAATTTCATGGTCTTATAGCTCAAAAAATCAGTAAATGCATGAAAAATAACAAATGAAGTCAAAAAGGGTTGTAAATTGATGATGTGGCTTTGAATTTTTCATTTTGAACCGAGAAAAACAAGGGGGTTCAAATAAGTTCAACAAAATTGAAATCCCTTTGTAACAAACGAGTTTCCGTATGAAACCCTGATAGTGAGATTGTTTGTTTTGTACACGAAGTGCATCCAGTTTTTGTCGTAAGCCTCTCTACTTTCTTGCACATGCTATGTGGGTGAAATGATGATACCATGCCAACTTAGAACCTTTTCAGAGTTCATTTCAAATGCTTTTCAATTTCAAGGTCTTATAGCTCAAAAAATCAGTAAATGCATGAAAAATAACAAATGAAGTCAGAAAGGTTGTAAATTGATGATGTGTCTTTGAATGGTGCATTTTGAACACAGAAAATCAAGGGGGTTCTAATAAGTTCAACAAAATTGAAATCCCTTTGTAACAGACGAGTTTTCGTATGAAACCCTAATGCTGAGATTGTCCGTTTTGTACACGAAGTGCATCTAGTTTTTGCCGTAAGCCTCTCTACTTTCTTGCACATGCTATGTGAGTGAAATGATGATACCATGCCAACTTGGAACCTTTTCAGAGTTCATTTCAAATGCTTTTCAATTTCATGGTCTTATAGCTCAAAATAATCAGTAAATGCATGAAAAATAACAAATGAAGTCAGAAAGGGTTGTAAATTGATGATGTGGCTTTGAATGGTGCATTTTGAACACAGAAAAACAAGGGGGTTCAAATAAGTTCAAAAAAATTGAAATCCCTTTGTAGCAGACGAGTTTCCGTATGAAACCTTGATACTTTGAAGGAGATTGTCTGTTTTGTACACGAAGTGCATCCAGTTTTTGCCGTAAGCCTCTCTACTTTCTTGCACATGCTATGTGGGTGAAATGATGATACCATGCCAACTTGGAACCTTTTCAGAGTTCATTTCAAATGCTTTTCAATTTCATGGTCTTATAGCTCAAAATAATCAGTAAATGCATGAAAAATAACAAATGAAGTCAGAAAGGGTTTCAAATTGATGATTTGGCTTTGAATGTTGCATTTTGAACACAGAAAAACAAGGGGGTTCAAATAAGTTCAACAAAATAGAAATCCCTTTGTAACAAACGAGTTTCCATATGAAACCGTGATACTGAGATTGTCCGTTTTGTACACGAAGTGCATCCAGTTTTTGCCGTAAGCTTCTCTACTTTCTTGCACATGCTATGTGGGTGAAATGATGATACCATGCCAACTTGGAACCTTTTTAGAATTCATTTCAAATGCTTTTCAATTTCATGGTCTTATAGCAAAAATAATGAGTAAATGCATGAAAAATAACAAATGAAGTCACAAAGGGTTGTAAATTTATGATGTGGCTTTGACTCGTGCATTTTGAACACAGAAAATCAAGGGGGTTCAAATAAGTTCAACAAAATTAAAATCCCTTTGTAACACACGAGTTTCCGTATGAAACCCTGATACTGAGATTGTCCGTTTTGTACACGAAGTGCATCCAGTTTTTGCCGTAAGCCTCTCTACCTTCTTGCACATGCTATGTGGGTGAAATGATGATACCATGCCAACTTGGAACCTTTTCAGAGTTCATTTCAAATGATTTTCAATTTCATGGTCTTATAGCTCAAAATAATCAGTAAATGCATGAAAAATAACAAATGAAGTCAAAAAGGGTTGTAAATTGATGATGTGGCTATGAATGGTGCATTTTGAACATAGAAAAACAAGGGGGTTCAAATAAGTTCAATAAAATTAAATCCCATTGTAACACGCGAGTTTCCGTATGAAACTGTGATACTTCGAAGGAGATTGTCCGTTTTGTACACGAAGTCCATCCAGTTTTTGCTGTAAGCCTCTCTACTTTCTTGCACATTCTATGTGGGTGAAATGATGATACCATGCCAACTTGGAACCATTTCAGAGTTCATTTCAAATGCTTTTCAATTTCATGGTCTTATAGCTCAAAATAATCAGTAAATGCACGAAAAATAACAAATGAAGTCAGAAAGGGTTGTAAATTGATGATGTGGCTTTGAATGGTGCATTTTGAACAAAGAAAAACAAGGGGGTTCAAATAAGTTCAAAAAAATTAAAATCCCTTTGTAACAGACGAGTTTCCGTATGAAACCCCGATACTTCGAACGAGATTGTCCGTTTTGTACACGAAGTGCATCCAGTTTTTGCCGTAAGCCTCTCTACTTTCTTGCACATGCTATGTGGGTGAAATGATGATACCATGCCAACTTAGAACCTTTTCAGAGTTCATTACAAATGCATTTCAATTTCATGGTCCTATACCTCAAAATAATCAGTAAATGCATGAAAAATAACAAATGAAGTTAGAAAGGGATGTAAATTGATGATGTGGATTTGAATGGTGCATTTTGAACACAGAAAAACAAGGGGGTTCAAATAAGTTCAAAAAAATTGAAATCTCTTTGTAGGAGATGAGTTTCCGTATGAAACCGTGATACTTCGAAGGAGATTGTCCGTTTTGTACACGAAGTGCATCCAGGTTTTTCCGTAAGCCTCTCTACTTTCTTGCACATGCTATGTGGGTGAAATGATGATACCATGCCAACTTGGAACCTTTTCAGAGTTCATTTCAAATGCTTTTCAATTTCATGGTCTTATAGCTCAAAATAATCAGTAAATGCATGAAAAATAACAAATGAAGTCAGAAAGGGTTGTAAATTGATGATGTGGCTTTGAATGGATCATTTTGAACACAGAAAAACAAGGGGGTTCAAATAAGTTCAAAAAAATTGAAATCCCTTTGTAACACATGAGTTTCCGTATGAAGCCCTCATACTTCGAAGGAGATTGTTCGTTTTGTACATGAAGTGCATCCAGCTTTTGCCGTAAGCCTCTCTACTTTCTTGCACATGCTATGTGGGTGAAAGGATGATACCATGCCAAATTGGAACCTTTTGAGTGTTCATTTCAAATGCTTTTCAATTTCATGGTCTTATAGCTCAAAATAATCAGTAAATGCATGAAAAATAACAAATGAAGTCAGAAAGGGTTGTAAATTGATGATGTGGCTTTGAATGGTGCATTTTGAACACAAAAAAACAAGGGGGTTCAAATAAGTTCAACAAAATTGAAATCCCTTTGTAACAGATGAGTTTTCGTATGAAACCCTGATACTTGGAAGGAGATTGTACGTTTTGTACACGACGTGTATTTAGTTTTTGCCGTCAGCCTCTCTACTTTCTTGCACATGCTATGTGGGTGAAATGATGATACCATGCCAACTTGGAACCTTTTCAGAGTTCATTTCAAATGCTTTTCAATTTCAAGGTGTTATAGCTCAAAATAATCAGTAAATGCATGAAAAATAACAAATGAAGTCAGAAAGGTTGTAAATTGATGATGTGGCTTTGAATGGCGCATTTTCAACACAGAAAATCAAGGGGGTTCAAATAAGTTCAACAAAATTAAAATCCCTTTGTAAAGACGAGTTTCCGTATGAAACCCTGATACTGAGATTGTCCGTTTTGTACACGAAGTGCATCCAGTTTTTGCCGTAAGCCTCTCTACTTTCTTGCACATGCTATGTGGGTGAAATGATGATACCATGCCAACTTGGAACCTTTTCAGAGTTCATTTCAAATGCTTTTAAATTTCATGGTCTTATAGCTCAAAATAATCAGTAAATGCATGAAAAATAACAATTGAAGTCAGAAAGGGTTGCAAATTGATGATGTGGCTTTGAATGGTGCATTTTGAACTCAGAAAAACAAGGGGGGTTCAAAGAAGTTCAAAAAAAAATTGAAATCCCATTATAACAAACGAGTTTCCGTATGAAACCGTGATACTTCGAAGGAGATTGTCCGTTTTGTACGCGAAGTGCATCTAGTTTTTGCCGTCAGCCTCTCTACTTTCTTGCACATCCTATGTGGGTGAAAGGATGATAACATGCCAACTTGGAACCTTTTCAGTGTTCATTTCAAATGCTTTTCAATTTCATTGTCTTATAGCTCAAATTAATCAGTAAATGCATGAAAAATAACAAATGAAGTCAGAAAGGGTTGTAAATTGATGATGTGGCTTTGAATGGTGCATTTTGAACACAGAAAAACAAGGGGGTTCAAATAAGTTCAAAAAAATTGAAATCCCTTCGTAACACACGAGTTTCCATATGAAACCCTCATACTTCGAAGGAGATTGTTCGTTTTGTACATGAAGTGCATCCAGTTTTTGCCGTAAGCGTCTCAACTTTCTTGCACATGCTATCTGGGTGAAAGGATGATACCATGCCAACTTGGAACCTTTTCAGTGTTCATTTCAAATGCTTTTCAATTTCATGGTCTTCTAGCTCAAAATAATCAGTAAATGCATGAAAAATAACAAATGAAGTTAGAAAGCGTTGTAAATTGATAATGTGGCTTTGAATGGTGCATTTTGAACACACAAAAACAAGGGGGTTCAAATAAGTTCAACAAAATTGAAATCCCTTTGTAACAGATGAGTTTTCGTATGAAACCCTCATACTTCGAAGGAGATTGTACGTTTTGTACACGACGTGCATCTAGTTTTTGCCGTCAGCCTCTCTACTTTCTTGCACATGCTATGTGGGTGAAATGATTATACCATGCCAACTTGGAACCTTTTCAGAGTTCATTTCAAATGCTTTTCAATTTCATGGTCTTATAGCTCAAAATAATCAGTAAATGCATGAAAAATAACAAATGAAGTCAGAAAGGGTTGTAAATTGATGATCTAGCTTTGAATGGTGCATTTTGAACACAGAAAAACAAGGGGGGTTCAAATAAGTTAAAAAAAAATTGAAATCCCTTTATAATAGACGAGTTTCCGTATGAAACCGTGATACTTCGAAGGAGATTGTCTGTTTTGTACACGAAGTGCATCCAGTTTTTGCCGTAAGCCTCTCTACTTTCTTGCACATGCTATGTGGGTGAAATGATGATACCATGCCAACTTGGAACCTTTTCAGAGTTCATTTCAAATGCTTTTCAATTTCAAGGTCTTATAGCTGAAAGTAATCAGTAAATGCATGAAAAAAAACAAATGAAGTCAGAAAGGTTGTAAATTGATGATGTGGCTTTGAATGGTGCATTTTGAACACATAAAAACAAGGGGGTTCAAATAAGTTCAACAAAATTAAAATCCCTTTGTAACAGATGAGTTTCCATATGAAACCCTGATACTGAGATTGTCCGTTTTGTACACGAAATGCATCCAGTTTTTGCCGTAAGCCTCTCTACTTTCTTGCACATGCTATGTGGGTGAAATGATGATACCATGCCAACTTGGAACCTTTTCAGAGTTCATTTCAAATGCTTTTCAATTTCATGGTCTTATAGCTCAAAATAATCAGTAAATGCATGAAAAATAACAAATGAAGTCAGGAAGAGTTGTAAATTGATTATGTGGATTTGAATGGTGCATTTTGAACACAGAAAAACAAGGGGGTTCAAATAAGTTCAAAAAAATTGAAATCCCTTTGTAGGAGACGAGTTTCCGTATGAAACCCTGATACTTCGAAGGAGATTGTCCGTTTTGTACACGAAGTGCATCCAGGTTTTGCTGTAAGGCTCTCTACTTTCTTGCACATGCTATGTGGGTGAAATGATGATACCATGCCAACTTGGAACCTTTTCAGAGTTCATTTCAAATGCTTTTCAATTTCATGGTCTTATAGCTCAAAATAATTAGTAAATGCATGAAAAATACCAAATGAAGTTAGAAAGGGTTGTAAATTGATGATGTGGCTTTCACTGGTGCATTTTGAACAGAGAAAAACAAGGGGGTTCAAATAAGTTCAACAAAATTGAAATCCCTTTGTAACACACGAGTTTCCGTATGAAACCCTGATACTTCGAAGGAGATTGTCCGTTTTGTACACGAAGTGCATCCAGTTTTTGCCGTAAGCCTCTGTACTTTCATGCACATGCTATGTGGGTGAAATGATGATACCATGCCAACTTGGAACCTTTTCAGTGTTCATTTCAAATGCTTTTCAATTTCATGGTCTTATAGCTCAAAATAATCAGTAAATGCATGAAAAATAACAAATGAAGTCAGAAAGGGTTGTAAATTGATGATGTGGCTTTGAATGGTGCATTTTGAACACAGAAAAACAAGGGGGTTGAAATAAGTTCAAAAAAATTGAAATCCCTTTGTAACACACGAGTTTCCGTATGAAACCCTCATACTTCGAAGGAGATTGTTCGTTTTGTACACGAAGTGCATCCAGTTTTTGCCGTAAGCCTCTCTACTTTCTTGCACATGCTATGTGGGTGAAAGGATGATAACATGCCAACTTGGAACCTTTTCAGTGTTCATTTCAAATGCTTTTCAATTTCATGGTCTTCTAGCTAAAAATATTCAGTAAATGCATGAAAAATAAAAAATGAAGTCAGAAAGGGTTGTAAATTGATGATGTGGCTTTGAATGGTGCATTTTGAACACAGAAAAACAAGGGGGTTCAAATAAGTTCAACAAAATTGAAATCCCTTTGTAACAGATGAGTTTTCGTATGAAACCCTGATACTTCGAAGGAGATTGTACGTTTTGTACACGACGTGCATCTAGTTTTTGCCGTCAGCCTCTCTACTTTCTTGCACATGCTATGTGGGTGAAATGATGATACCATGCCAACTTGGAACCTTTTGAGAGTTCATTTCAAAAGCTTTTCAATTTCATGGTCTTATAGCTCAAAATAATCACTAAATGCATGAAAAATAACAAATGAAGTTAGAAACGGTTGTAAATTGATGATCTAGCTTTGAATGGTGCATTTCGAACACAGAAAAACAAGGGGGGTTCAAATAAGTTCAAAAAAAATTGAAATCCCTTTATAATAGACGAGTTTCCGTATGAAACCGTGATACTTCGAAGGAGATTGTCTGTTTTGTACACGAAGTGCATCCAGTTTTTGCCGTAAGCCTCTCTACTTCCTTGCACATGCTATGTGGGTGAAATGATGATACCATGCCAACTTGGAACCTTTTCAGAGTTCATTTCAAATGCTTTTCAATTTCAAGGTCTTATAGCTCAAAGTAATCAGTAAATGCATGAAAAATAACAAATGAAGTCAGAAAGGTTGTAAATTGATGATGTGGCTTTGAATGGTGCATTTTGAACACATAAAAACAAGGGGGTTCAAATAAGTTCAACAAAATTAACCCTTTGTAACAGACGAGTTTCCATATGAAACCCTGATACTGAGATTGTCCGTTTTGTACACGAAGTGCATCCAGTTTTTGCCGTAAGACTCTCTACTTTCTTGCACATGCTATGTGGGTGAAATGATGATACCATGCCAACTTGGAACCTTTTCAGAGTTCATTTCAAATGCCTTTCAATTTCATGGTCTTATAGCTCAAAATAATCAGTAAATGCATGAAAAATAACAAATGAAGTCAGAAAGGGTTGTAAATTGATGATGTGGATTTGAATGGTGCATTTTGAACACAGAAAAACAAGGGGGTTCAAATAAGTTCAAAAAAATTGAAATCCCTTTGTAGGAGACGAGTTTCCGTATGAAACCTTGATACTTCGAAGGAGATTGTCCGTTTTGTACACGAAGTGCATCCAGGTTTTGCTGTAAGGCTCTCTACTTTCTTGCACATGCTATGTGGGTGAAATGATGATACCATGCCAACTTGGAACCTTTTCAGAGTTCATTTCAAATGCTTTTCAATTTCATGGTCTTATAGCTCAAAATAATTAGTAAATGCATGAAAAATACCAAATGAAGTCAGAAAGGGTTGTAAATTGATGATGTGGCTTTCACTGGTGCATTTTGAACAGAGAAAAACAAGGGGGTTCAAATAAGTTCAACAAAATTGAAATCCCTTTGTAACACACGAGTTTCCGTATGAAACCCTGATACTTCGAAGGAGATTGTCCGTTTTGTACACGAAGTGCATCCAGTTTTTGCCGTAAGCCTGTGTACTTTCATGCACATGCTATGTGGGTGAAATGATGATACCATGCCAACTTGGAACCTTTTCAGAGTTCATTTCAAATGCTTTTCAATTTCATGGTCTTATAGCTCAAAATAATCAGTAAATGCATGAAAAATAACAAATGAAGTCAGAAAGGGTTGTAAATTGATGATGTGGCTTTGAATGGTGCATTTTGAACACAGAAAAACAAGGGGGTTGAAATAAGTTCAAAAAAATTGAAATCCCTTTGTAACACACGAGTTTCCGTATGAAACCCTCATACTTCGAAGGAGATTGTTCGTTTTGTACACGAAGTGCATCCAGTTTTTGCCGTAAGCCTCTCTACTTTCTTGCACATGCTATGTGGGTGAAAGGATGATAACATGCCAACTTGGAACCTTTTCAGTGTTCATTTCAAATGCTTTTCAATTTCATGGTCTTGTAGCTAAAAATATTCAGTAAATGCATGAAAAATAAAAAATGAAGTCAGAAAGGGTTGTAAATTGATGATGTGGCTTTGAATGGTGCATTTTGAACACAGAAAAACAAGGGGGTTCAAATAAGTTCAACAAAATTGAAATCCCTTTGTAACAGATGAGTTTTCGTATGAAACCCTGATACTTCGAAGGAGATTGTACGTTTTGTACACGACGTGCATCTAGTTTTTGCCGTCAGCCTCTCTACTTTCTTGCACATGCTATGTGGGTGAAATGATGATACCATGCCAACTTGGAACCTTTTGAGAGTTCATTTCAAAAGCTTTTCAATTTCATGGTCTTATAGCTCAAAATAATCACTAAATGCATGAAAAATAACAAATGAAGTTAGAAACGGTTGTAAATTGATGATCTAGCTTTGAATGGTGCATTTCGAACACAGAAAAACAAGGGGGGTTCAAATAAGTTCAAAAAAAAATTGAAATCCCTTTATAATAGACGAGTTTCCGTATGAAACCGTGATACTTCGAAGGAGATTGTCTGTTTTGTACACGAAGTGCATCCAGTTTTTGCCGTAAGCCTCTCTACTTCCTTGCACATGCTATGTGGGTGAAATGATGATACCATGCCAACTTGGAACCTTTTCAGAGTTCATTTCAAATGCTTTTCAATTTCAAGGTCTTATAGCTCAAAGTAATCAGTAAATGCATGAAAAATAACAAATGAAGTCAGAAAGGTTGTAAATTGATGATGTGGCTTTGAATGGTGCATTTTGAACACATAAAAACAAGGGGGTTCAAATAAGTTCAACAAAATTAACCCTTTGTAACAGACGAGTTTCCATATGAAACCTGATACTGAGATTGTCCGTTTTGTACACGAAGTGCATCCAGTTTTTGCCGTAAGACTCTCTACTTTCTTGCACATGCTATGTGGGTGAAATGATGATACCATGCCAACTTGGAACCTTTTCAGAGTTCATTTCAAATGCCTTTCAATTTCATGGTCTTATAGCTCAAAATAATCAGTAAATGCATGAAAAATAACAAATGAAGTCAGAAAGGGTTGTAAATTGATGATGTGGATTTGAATGGTGCATTTTGAACACAGAAAAACAAGGGGGTTCAAATAAGTTCAAAAAAATTGAAATCCCTTTGTAGGAGACGAGTTTCCGTATGAAACCTTGATACTTCGAAGGAGATTGTCCGTTTTGTACACGAAGTGCATCCAGGTTTTGCTGTAAGCCTCTCTACTTTCTTGCACATGCTATGTGGGTGAAATGATGATACCATGCCAACTTGGAACCTTTTCAGAGTTCATTTCAAATGCTTTTCAATTTCATGGTCTTATAGCTCAAAATAATTAGTAAATGCATGAAAAATACCAAATGAAGTCAGAAAGGGTTGTAAATTGATGATGCGGCTTTCACTGGTGCATTTTGAACAGATAAAAACAAGGGGGTTCAAATAAGTTCAACAAAATTGAAATCCCTTTGTAACAGACGAGTTTCCGTATGAAACCCTGATACTTCGAAGGAGATTGTCCGTTTTGTACACGAAGTGCATCCAGTTTTTGCCGTAAGCCTCTGTACTTTCATGCACATGCTATGTGGGTGAAATGATGATACCATGCCAACTTGGAACCTTTTCAGAGTTCATTTCAAATGCTTTTCAATTTCATGGTCTTATAGCTCAAAATAATCAGTAAATGCATGAAAAATAACAAATGAAGTCAGAAAGGGTTGTAAATTGATGATGTGGCTTTGAATGGTGCATTTTGAACACAGAAAAACAAGGGGGTTGAAATAAGTTCAAAAAAATTGAAATCCGTTTGTAACACACGAGTTTTCGTGTGAAACCCTCATACTTCGAAGGAGATTGTTCGTTTTGTACACGAAGTGCATCCAGTTTTTGCCGTAAGCCTCTCTACTTTCTTGCACATGCTATGTGGGTCAAAGGATGATAACATGCCAACTTGGAACCTTTTCAGTGTTCATTTCAAATGCTTTTCAATTTCATGGTCTTATAGCTAAAAATATTCAGTAAATGCATGAAAAATAACAAATGAAGTCAGAAAGGGTTGTAAATTGATGATGTGGCTTTGAATGGTGCATTTTGAACGCAGAAAAACAAGGGGGTTCAAATAAGTTCAACAAAATTGAAATCCCTTTGTAACAGATGAGTTTTCGTATGAAACGCTGATACTTCGAAGGAGATTGTACGTTTTGTACACGACGTGCATCTAGTTTTTGCCGTCAGCCTCTCTACTTTCTTGCACATGCTATGTGGGTGAAATGATGATACCATGCCAACTTGGAACCTTTTCAGAGTTCATTTCAAATGCTTTTCAATTTCATGGTCTTATAGCTCAAAATAATGAGTAAATGCATGAAAAATAACAAATGAAGTCAGAAAGGGTTGTAAATTGATGATCTAGCTTTGAATGGTGCATTTTGAACACAGAAAAACAAGGGGGTTCAAATAAGTTCAAAAAAAAAATTGAAATCCCTTTATAACAGACGAGTTTCCGTATGAAACCGTGATACTTCGAAGGAGATTGTCCGTTTTGTACACGAAGTGCATCCAATTTTTGCCGTAAGCCTCTCTACTTTCTTGCACATGCTATGTGGGTGAAATGATGATACCATGCCAACTTGGAACCTTTTTAGAGTTCATTTCAAATGCTTTTCAATTTCATGGTCTTACACCTCAAAATAATCAGTAAATGCATGAAAAATAACAAATGAAGTCAGAAAGGGTTGTAAATTGATGATGTGGCTTTGAATGGTGCATTTTGAACACAGAAAAAAAGGGGGTTCAAAGAAGTTCAAAAAAAAATATTGAAATCCCTTTATAACAAGCGAGTTTCTGTATGAAACAGTGATACTCCGAAGGAGATTGTCCGTTTTGTACACGAAGTGCAGCTAGTTTTTGCCGTCAGCCTCTCTACTTTCTTGCACATGCTATGTGGGTGAAAGGATGATACCATGCCAACTTGGAACCTTTTCAGTGTTCATTTCAAATGCTTTTCAATTTCATGGTCTTATAGCTCAAATTAATCACTAAATGCATGAAAAATAACAAATGAAGTTAGAAAGGGTTGTAAATTGATGATGTGGCTTTGAATGGTGCATTTCGAACACAGAAAAACAAGGGGGTTCAAATAAGTTCAACAAAATTGAAATCCCTCTGTAACAGACGAGTTTTCGTATGAAACCCTGATACTTCGAAGGAGATTGTCCGTTTTGTACACGACGTGCATCTAGTTTTCGTCGTAAGCCTCTCTACTTTCTTGCACATGCTATGTGGGTGAAATGATGATACCATGCCAACTTGGAACCATTTCAGAGTTCATTTCAAATGCTTTTCAATTTCATGGTCTTATAGCTCAAAATAATCAGTAAATGCATGAAAAATAACAAATGAAGTCAGAAATGGTTGTAAATTGATGATGTGGCTTTGAACGGTGCATTTTGAACACACAAAAACAAGGGGGGTTCAAATAAGTTCAAAAAAATTGAAATCCCTTTGTAGCAGACGAGTTTCCGTATGAAATCCTGATACTGAGATTGTCCGTTTTGTACACGAAGTGCATCCAGTTTTTGCCGTAAGCTTCTCTACTTTCTTGCACATGCTATGTGGGTGAAATGATGATACTATGCCAACTTGGAACCTTTTTAGAGTTCATTTCAAATGCTTTTCAATTTCACGGTCTTATAGCTCAAAATAATCAGTAAATGCATGAAAAATAACAAATGAAGTCAGAAAGGGTTGTAAATTGATGATGTGGCTTTGAATGATGCATTTTGAACAAATAAAAACAAGGGGGTTCAAATAAGTTCAACAAAATTGAAATCCCTTTGTAATAGACGAGTTTCCGTATCAAACCCTGATACTTCGAAGGAGATTGTCCGTTTTGTACAAGAAGTGCATGCAGTTTTTGCCGTAAGCCTCTCTACTTTCTTGCACATGCTATGTGGGTGAAATGATGATACCATGCCAACTTGGAACCTTTTCAGAGTTCATTTCAACTGCTTTTCAATTTCATGGTCTTATAGCTCAAAATAATCAGTAAATGCATGAAAAATAACAAATGAAGTCAGAAAGGGTTGTAAATTGATGATGTGGTTTTGAATGGTGCATTTTGAACACAGAAAAAGAAGGGGGTTCAAATAAATTCAACAAAATCGAAATCCCTTTGTAAGAGACTTGTTTCTGTATGAAACCCTGATACTGAGATTGTCCGTTTTGTACACGAAGTGCATCCAGTTTTTGTCGTAAGCCTCTCTACTTTCTTGCACATGCTATGTGGGTGAAATGATGATACCATGCCAACTTAGAACCTTTTCAGAGTTCATTTCAAATGATTTTCCATTTCATGGTCTTATAGCTCAAAATAATTAGTAAATGCAAGAAAAATAACAAATAAAGTCAGAAAGGGTTGTAAATTGATGACGTGGCTTTGAATGGTGCATTTTTAACACAGAAAAACAAGGGGGTTCAAATAAGTTCAAAAAAAATGAAATCCCTTTATAACAGACGAGTTTCCGTATGAAACCGTGATACTTCGAAGGAGATTGTCCGTTTTGTACACGAAGTGCATCCAGTTTTTGTCGTAAGCCTCTCTACTTTCTTGAACATGCTACGTGGGTGAAATGATGATACCATGCCAACTGGGAACCTTTTCAGAGTTCATTTCAAATGCTTTTCAATTTCATGGTCTTATAGCTCAAAATAATCAGTAAATGCATGAAAAATAACAAATGAAGTCGGAAAGGGTTGTAAATTGATGATGTGGCTTTGAATCGTGTATTTTGAACACGGAAAAACAAGGGGGTTCAAATAAGTTCAACAAAATTGAAATCCCTTTGGAACACACGAGTTTCCGTATGAAACCCTGATACTGAGATTGTCCCTTTTGTACACGAAGTGTATCCAGTTTTTGCCGTAAGCCTCTCTACTTTCTTGCACATGCTATGTGGGTGAAATGATGATACCATGCCAACTTGGAACCTTTTCAAAGTTCATTTCAAATGCTTTTCAATTTCATGGTCTTATAGCTCAAAATAATCAGTAAATGCATGAAAAATAACAAATGAAGTCAGAAAGGGTTGTAAATTGATGATGTGGCTTTGAATGGTGCATTTTGAACACAGAAAAACAAGGGGGTTCAAATAAGTTCAAAAAAAAATGAAATCCCTTTATAACAGACCAGTTTCCGTATGAAACCGTGATACTTCGAAGGAGATTGTCCGTTTTGTACACGAAGTGCATCCAATTTTTGCCGTAAGCCTCTCTACTTTCTTGCACATGCTATGTGGGTGAAATGATGATACCATGCCAACTTGGAACCTTTTCAGAGTTCATGTCAAATGCTTTTCAATTTCATGGTCTTATAGCTCAAAATAATGAGTAAATGCATGAAAAATAACAAATGAAGTCAGAAAGAGTTGTAAATTGATGATGTGGATTTGAATGGTGCATTTTGAACACAGAAAAACAAGGGGATTCAAATAAGTTCAAAAAAATTGAAATCCCTTTGTAGCACACGAGTTTCCGTATGAAACCCTGATACTCTGAAGGAGATTGTCCGTTTTGTACACGAAGTGCATCCAGTTTTTGCCGTAAGCCTCTCTACTTTCTTGCACATGCTATGTGGGTGAAATGATGATACCATGCCAACTTGGAACCTTTTTAGAGTTCATTTCAAATGCTTTT
This sequence comes from Hordeum vulgare subsp. vulgare, assembly GCF_904849725.1. Classification (NCBI taxonomy): domain Eukaryota; kingdom Viridiplantae; phylum Streptophyta; class Magnoliopsida; order Poales; family Poaceae; genus Hordeum; species Hordeum vulgare. The sequence goes on along the minus strand of NC_058520.1, from coordinate 343,852,551 downwards.
CAATTTCATGGTCTTATAGCTCAAAATAATCAGTAAATGCATGAAAAATAACAAATGAAGTCAGAAAGGGTTGCAAATTGATGATTTGGCTTTGAATGTTGCACTTTGAACACAGAAAAACAAGGGGGTTCAAATAAGTTCAACAAAATTGAAATCCCTTTGTAACAGACGAGTTTCCATATGAAACCGTGATACTGAGATTGTCCGTTTTGTACACGAAGTGCATCCAGTTTTTGCCGTAAGCTTCTCTACTTTCTTGCACATGCTATGTGGGTGAAATGATGATACCATGCCAACTTGGAACCTTTTTAGAATTCATTTCAAATGCTTTTCAATTTCATGGTCTTATAGCTCAAAATAATCAGTAAATGCATGAAAAATAACAAATGAAGTCAAAAAGGGTTGTAAATTGATGATGTGGCTTTGACTGGTGCATTTTGAACACATAAAAACAAGGGGGTTCAAATAAGTTCAACAAAATTGAAATCCCTTTGTAACAGACAATTTTCCGTATGAAACCCTCATACTTCGAAGGAGATTGTCTGTTTTGTACACGAAGTGCATCCAGTTTTTGCCGTAAGCCTCTCTACTTTCTTGCACATGATATGTGGGTGAAATGATGATACCATGCCAACATGGAACCTTTTCAGAGTTCATTTCAAATGACTTTCAATTTCATGGTCTTATAGCTCAAAATAATCAGTAAATGCATGAAAAATAACAAATGAAGTCAAAAAGGGTTGTAAATTGATGATGTGGCTATGAATGGTGCATTTTGAACATAGAAAAACAAGGGGGTTCAAATAAGTTCAATAAAATTGAAATCCCTTTGTAACACACGAGTTTCCGTATGAAACCGTGATACTTCGAAGGAGATTGTCCGTTTTGTACACGAAGTGCATCCAGTTTTTGCCGTAAGCCTCTGTACTTTCTTGCACATTCTATGTGGGTGAAATGATGATACCATGCCAACTTGGAACCTTTTCAGAGTTCATTTCAAATGCTTGTCAATTTCATGGTCTTATAGCTCAAAATAATGAGTAAATGCATGAAAAATAGCAAATGAAGTCAGAAAGGGTTGTAAATTGATGATGTGGCCTTGAATAGTGCATTTTGAACACAGAAAAACAAGGGGGTTCAAATAAGTTCAAAAAAAATTAAAATTCCTTTGTAACGGACGAGTTTCCGTATGAAACCCTGATACTTCGAAGGAGATTGTCCGTTTTGTACACGAAGTGCATCCAGTTTTTGCCGTAAGCCTCTCTACTTTCTTGCACATGCTATGTGGGTGAAATGATGATACCTTGCCAACTTAGAACCTTTTCAGAGTTCATTTCAAATGCATTTCAATTTCATGGTCTTATACCTCAAAATAATGAGTAAATGCATGAAAAAGAACAAATGAAGTCAGAAAGGGTTGTAAATTGATGATGTGGCTTTGAATGGTGCATTTTGAACAAAGAAAAACAAGGGGGTTCAAATAAGTTCAACAAAATTGAAATCCCTTTGTAACAAACGAGTTTCCGTATGAAACCCTCATACTGAGATTGTCTGTTTTGTACACGAAGTGCATCCAGTTTTTGCCGTAAGCCTCTCTACTTTCTTGCACATGCTATATCGGTGAAATGATGATACCATGCCAACTTGGAACCTTTTCAGAGTTCATTTCAAATGCTTTTCAATTTCATGGTCTTATAGCTCAAAATAATCAGTAAATGCATGAAAAATAACAAATGAAGTCAGAAAGAGTTGTAAATTGATGATGTGGCTTTGAATGGTGCATTTTAAACACAGAAAAAAGGGGGTTCAAAGAAGTTCAAAAAAAAATATTGAAATCCCTTTATAACAAGCGAGTTTCTGTATGAAACAGTGATACTCCGAAGGAGATTGTCCGTTTTGTACACGAAGTACAGCTAGTTTTTGCCGTCAGCCTCTCTACTTTCTTGCACATGCTATGTGGGTGAAAGGATGATACCATGCCAACTTGGAACCTTTTCAGTGTTCATTTCAAATGCTTTTCAATTTCATGGTCTTATAGCTCAAATTAATCACTAAATGCATGAAAAATAACAAATGAAGTCAGAAAGGGTTGTAAATTGATGATGTGGCTTTGAATGGTGCGTTTCGAACACAGAAAAATAAGGGGATTCAAATAAGTTCAACAAAATTGAAATCCCTCTGTAACAGACGAGTTTTCGTATGAAACCCTGATACTTCGAAGGAGATTGTCCGTTTTGTACACGACGTGCATCTAGTTTTCGCCGTAAGCCTCTCTACTTTATTGCACATGCTATGTGGGTGAAATGATGATACCATGCCAACTTGGAACCATTTCAGAGTTCATTTAAAATGCTTTTCAATTTCATGGTCTTATAGCTCAAAATAATCAGTAAATGCATGAAAAATAACAAATGAAGTCAGAAAGGGTTGTAAATTGATGATGTGGCTTTGAACGGTGCATTTTGAACACACAAAAACAAGGGGGGTTCAAATAAGTTCAAAAAAATTGAAATCCCTTTGTAGCAGACGAGTTTCCGTATGAAATCCTGATACTGAGATTGTCCGTTTTGTACACGAAGTGCATCCAGTTTTTGCCGTAAGCTTCTCTACTTTCTTGCACATGCTATGTGGGTGAAATGATGATACTATGCCAACTTGGAACCTTTTTAGAGTTCATTTCAAATGCTTTTCAATTTCACGGTCTTATAGCTCAAAATAATCAGTAAATGCATGAAAAATAACAAATGAAGTCAGAAAGGGTTGTAAATTGATGATGTGGCTTTGAATGATGCATTTTGAACAAATAAAAACAAGGGGGTTCAAATAAGTTCAACAAAATTGAAATCTCTTTGTAATAGACGAGTTTCCGTATGAAACCCTGATACTTCGAAGGAGATTGTCCGTTTTGTACGAGAAGTGCATGCAGTTTTTGCCGTAAGCCTCTCTACTTTCTTGCACATGCTATGTGGGTGAAATGATGATACCATGCCAACTTGGAACCTTTTCAGAGTTCATTTCAACTGCTTTTCAATTTCATGGTCTTATAGCTCAAAATAATCAGTAAATGCATGAAAAATAACAAATGAAGTCAGAAAGGGTTGTAAATTGATGATGTGGTTTTGAATGGTGCATTTTGAACACAGAAAAAGAAGGGGGTTCAAATAAATTCAACAAAATCGAAATCCCTTTGTAACAGACTTGTTTCTGTATGAAACCCTGATACTGAGATTGTCCGTTTTGTACACGAAGTGCATCCAGTTTTTGTCGTAAGCCTCTCTACTTTCTTGCGCATGCTATGTGGGTGAAATGATGATACCATGCCAACTTAGAACCTTTTCAGAGTTCATTTCAAATGCTTTTCCATTTCATGGTCTTATAGCTCAAAATAATTAGTAAATGCAAGAAAAATAACAAATAAAGTCAGAAAGGGTTGTAAATTGATGACGTGGCTTTGAATGGTGCATTTTGAACACAGAAAAACAAGGGGGTTCAAATAAGTTCAAAAAAAAATGAAATCCCTTTATAACAGACGAGTTTCCGTATGAAACCGTGATACTTCGAAGGAGATTGTCCGTTTTGTACACGAAGTGCATCCAGTTTTTGTCGTAAGCCTCTCTACTTTCTTGAACATGCTACGTGGGTGAAATGATGATACCATGCCAACTGGGAACCTTTTCAGAGTTCATTTCAAATGCTTTTCAATTTCATGGTCTTATAGCTCAAAATAATCAGTAAATGCATGAAAAATAACAAATGAAGTCGGAAAAGGTTGTAAATTGATGATGTGGCTTTGAATCGTGTATTTTGAACACGGAAAAACAAGGGGGTTCAAATAAGTTCAACAAAATTGAAATCCCTTTGGAACACACGAGTTTCCGTATGAAACCCTGATACTGAGATTGTCCCTTTTGTACACGAAGTGTATCCAGTTTTTGCCGTAAGCCTCTCTACTTTCTTGCACATGCTATGTGGGTGAAATGATGATACCATGCCAACTTGGAACCTTTTCAGAGTTCATTTCAAATGCTTTTCAATTTCATGGTCTTATAGCGCAAAATAATCAGTAAATGCATGAAAAATAACAAATGAAGTCAGAAAGGGTTGTAAATTGATGATGTGGCTTTGAATGGTGCATTTTGAACACAGAAAAACAAGGGGGTTCAAATAAGTTCAAAAAAAAATTGAAATCCCTTTATAACAGACCAGTTTCTGTATGAAACCGTGATACTTCGAAGGAGATTGTCCGTTTTGTACACGAAGTGCATCCAATTTTTGCCGTAAGCCTCTCTACTTTTTTGCACATGCTATGTGGGTGAAATGATGATACCATGCCAACTTGGAACCTTTTCAGAGTTCATGTCAAATGCTTTTCAATTTCATGGTCTTATAGCTCAAAATAATGAGTAAATGCATGAAAAATAACAAATGAAGTCAGAAAGAGTTGTAAATTGATGATGTGGATTTGAATGGTGCATTTTGAACACAGAAAAACAAGGGGGTTCAAATAAGTTCAAAAAAATTGAAATCCCTTTGTAGCACACGAGTTTCCGTATGAAACCCTGATACTCTGAAGGAGATTGTCCGTTTTGTACACGAAGTGCATCCAGTTTTTGCCGTAAGCCTCTCTACTTTCTTGCACATGCTATGTGGGTGAAATGATGATACCATGCCAACTTGGAACCTTTTTAGAGTTCATTTCAAATGCTTTTCAATTTCATGGTCTTATAGCTCAAAATAATCAGTAAATGCATGAAAAATAACAAATGAAGTCAGAAAGGGTTGCAAATTGATGATTTGGCTTTGAATGTTGCACTTTGAACACAGAAAAACAAGGGGGTTCAAATAAGTTCAACAAAATTGAAATCCCTTTGTAACAGACGAGTTTCCATATGAAACCGTGATACTGAGATTGTCCGTTTTGTACACGAAGTGCATCCAGTTTTTGCCGTAAGCTTCTCTACTTTCTTGCACATGCTATGTGGGTGAAATGATGATACCATGACAACTTGGAACCTTTTTAGAATTCATTTCAAATGCTTTTCAATTTCATGGTCTTATAGCTCAAAATAATCAGTAAATGCATGAAAAATAACAAATGAAGTCAAAAAGGGTTGTAAATTGATGATGTGGCTTTGACTGGTGCATTTTGAACACATAAAAACAAGGGGGTTCAAATAAGTTCAGCAAAATTGAAATCCCTTTGTAACAGACAATTTTCCGTATGAAACCCTCATACTTCGAAGGAGATTGTCTGTTTTGTATTCGAAGTGCATCCAGTTTTTTCCGTAAGCCTCTCTACTTTCTTGCACATGCTATGTGGGTGAAATGATGATACCATGCCAACATGGAACCTTTTCAGAGTTCATTTCAAATGATTTTCAATTTCATGGTCTTATAGCTCAAAATAATCAGTAAATGCATGAAAAATAACAAATGAAGTCAAAAAGGGTTGTAAATTGATGATGTGGCTATGAATGGTGCATTTTGAACATAGAAAAACAAGGGGGTTCAAATAAGTTCAATAAAATTGAAATCCCTTTGTAACACACGAGTTTCCGTATGAAACCGTGATACTTCGAAGGAGATTGTCCGTTTTGTACACGAAGTGCATCCAGTTTTTGCCGTAAGCCTCTGTACTTTCTTGCAAATTCTATGTGGGTGAAATGATGATACCATGCCAACTTGGAACCTTTTCAGAGTTCATTTCAAATGCTTGTCAATTTCATGGTCTTATAGCTCAAAATAATGAGTAAATGCATAAAAAATAGCAAATGAAGTCAGAAAGGGTTGTAAATTGATGATGTGGCCTTGAATAGTGCATTTTGAACACAGAAAAACAAGGGGGTTCAAATAAGTTCAAAAAAAATTAAAATCCCTTTGTAACGGACGAGTTTCCGTATGAAACCCTCATACTTCGAAGGAGATTGTCCGTTTTGTACACGAAGTGCATCCAGTTTTTGCCGTAAGCCTCTCTACTTTCTTGCACATGCTATGTGGGTGAAATGATGATACCTTGCCAACTTAGAACCTTTTCAGAGTTCATTTCAAATGCATTTCAATTTCATGGTCTTATACCTCAAAATAATGAGTAAATGCATGAAAAATAACAAATGAAGTCAGAAAGGGTTGTAAATTGATGATGTGGCTTTGAATGGTGCATTTTGAACAAAGAAAAACAAGGGGGTTCAAATAAGTTCAACAAAATTGAAATCCCTTTGTAACAAACGAGTTTCCGTATGAAACCCTCATACTGAGATTGTCTGTTTTGTACACGAAGTGCATCCAGTTTTTGCCGTAAGCCTCTCTACTTTCTTGCACATGCTATATGGGTGAAATGATGATACCATGCCAACTTGGAACCTTTTCAGAGTTCATTTCAAATGCTTTTCAATTTCAAGGTCTTATAGCTCAAAATAATCAGTAAATGCATGAAATATAACAAATGAAGTCAGAAAGGTTGTAAATTGATGATGTAGCTTTGAATGGTGCATTTTGAACACAGAAAATCAAGGGGGTTCAAATAAGTTCAACAAAATTAAAATCCCTTTGTAACAGACGAGTTTCCGTATGAAACCCTCATACTGAGATTGTCCGTTTTGTACACGAAGTGCATCCAGTTTTGGCCGTAAGCCTCTCTACTTTCTTGCACATGCTATGTGGGTGAAATGATTATACCATGCCAACTTGGAACCTTTTCAGAGTTCATTTCAAACGCTTTTGAATTTCATGGTCTTATAGCTCAAAATAATTAGTAAATGCATGAAAAATAACAAATGAAGTCAGAAAGGGTTGTAAATTGATGATGTGGCTTTGAATGGTGCATTTTGAACACAGAAAAACAAGGGGGTTCAAATAAGTTCAACAAAACTGAAATCCCTTTGTAACAGACGAGTTTTCGTATGAAACCGTGATACTTCGAAGGAGATTGTCCGTTTTGTACACGACATGCATCTAGTTTTTGCCGTCAGCCTCTCTACTTTTTTGCACATGCTATGTGGGTGAAAGGATGATACCATGCCAACTTGGAACCTTTTCAGTGTTCATTTCAAATGCTTTTCAATTTCATGGTCTTATAGCTCAAAATAATCAGTAAATGCATGAAAAATGACAAATGAAGTCAGAAAGGGTTGTAAATTGATGATGTGGCTTTGAATGATGCATTTTGAACAAAGAAAAACAAGGGGGTTCAAATAAGTTCAACAAAATTGAAATCACTTTGTAATAGACGAGTTTCCGTATGAAACCGTGATACTTTGAAGGAGATTGCCCGTTTTGTACAAGAAGTGCATCCAGTTTTTTCCGTAAGCCTCTCTACTTTCTTGCACATGCTATGTAAGTGAAATGATGATACCATGCCAACATGGAACCTTTTCAGAGTTCTTTTCAAATGCTTTTCAATTTCATGGTCTTATAGCTCAAAATAATCAGTAAATGCATGAAAAATAACAAATGAAGTCAGAAAGGGTTGTAAATTGATGATGTGGCTTTGAATGGTGCATTTTGAACACAGAAAAAGAAGGGGGTTCAAATAAGTTCAACAAAATCGAAATCCCTTTGTAACAGACTTGTTTCCGTATGAAACCCTGATACTGAGATTGTCCGTTTTGTACATGAAGTGCATCCAATTTTTGTCGTAAGCCTCTCTACTTTCTTGCACATGCTATGGGGGTGAAATGATGATACCATGCCAACTTCGAACCTTTTCAGAGTTCATTTCAAATGCTTTTCCATTTCATGGTCTTAGAGCTCAAAATAATTAGTAAATGCAAGAAAAATAACAAATAAAGTCAGAAAGGGTTGTAAATTGATGACGTGGCTTCGAATGGTGCATTTTGAACACAGAAAAACAAGGGGGTTCAAATAAGTTCAAAAAAATTGAAATCCCTTTATAACATACGAGTTTCCGTATGAAACCGTGATACTTCGAAGGAGATTGTCCGTTTTGTACACGAAGTGCATCCAGTTTTTGCCGTAAGCCTCTCTACTTTCTTGCACATGCTATGTGGGTGAAATGATGATACCATGCCAACTTGGAACCTTTTCAGAGTTCATTTCAAATGCTTTTCAATTTCATGGTCTTATAGCTCAAAATAATGAGTAAATGCATGAAAAATAACAAATGAAGTCAGAAAGAGTTGTAAATTGATGATGTGGATTTGAATGGTGCATTTTGAACACAGAAAAACAAGGGGGTTCAAATAAGTTCAAAAAAATTGAAATCCCTTTGTAGCAGACGAGTTTCCGTATGAAACCCTGATACTTTGAAGGAGATTGTCCGTTTTGTACACGAAGTGCATCCAGTTTTTGCCGTAAGCCTCTCTACTTTCTTGCACATGCTATGTGGGTGAAATGATGATACCATGCCAACTTGGAACCTTTTCAAAGTTCATTTCAAATGCTTTTCAATTTCATGGTCTTATAGCTCAAAATAATCAGTAAATGCATGAAAAATAACAAATGAAGTCAGAAAGGGTTGTAAATTGATGATGTGGCTTTGAATGGTGCATTTTGAACACAGAAAAACAAGGGGGTTCAAATAAGTTCAAAAAAAAATGAAATCCCTTTATAACAAACCAGTTTCCGTATGAAACCGTGATACTTCGAAGGAGATTGTCCGTTTTGTACACGAAGTGCATCCAATTTTTGCCGTAAGCCTCTCTACTTTCTTGCACATGCTATGTGGGTGAAATGATGATACCATGCCAACTTGGAACCTTTTCAGAGTTCATGTCAAATGCTTTTCAATTTCATGGTCTTATAGCTCAAAATAATGAGTAAATGCATGAAAAATAACAAATGAAGTCAGAAAGAGTTGTAAATTGATGATGTGGATTTGAATGGTGCATTTTGAACACAGAAAAACAAGGGGATTCAAATAAGTTCAAAAAAATTGAAATCCCTTTGTAGCACACGAGTTTCCGTATGAAACCCTGATACTCTGAAGGAGATTGTCCGTTTTGTACACGAAGTGCATCCAGTTTTTGCCGTAAGCCTCTCTACTTTCTTGCACATGCTATGTGGGTGAAATGATGATACCATGCCAACTTGGAACCTTTTTAGAGTTCATTTCAAATGCTTTTCAATTTCATGGTCTTATAGCTCAAAATAATCAGTAAATGCATGAAAAATAACAAATGAAGTCAGAAAGGGTTGCAAATTGATGATTTGGCTTTGAATGTTGCACTTTGAACACAGAAAAACAAGGGGGTTCAAATAAGTTCAACAAAATTGAAATCCCTTTGTAACAGACGAGTTTCCATATGAAACCGTGATACTGAGATTGTCCGTTTTGTACACGAAGTGCATCCAGTTTTTGCCGTAAGCTTCTCTACTTTCTTGCACATGCTATGTGGGTGAAATGATGATACCATGCCAACTTGGAACCTTTTTAGAATTCATTTCAAATGCTTTTCAATTTCATGGTCTTATAGCTCAAAATAATCAGTAAATGCATGAAAAATAACAAATGAAGTCAAAAAGGGTTGTAAATTGATGATGTGGCTTTGACTGGTGCATTTTGAACACATAAAAACAAGGGGGTTCAAATAAGTTCAACAAAATTGAAATCCCTTTGTAACAGACAAGTTTCCGTATGAAACCCTCATACTTCGAAGGAGATTGTCTGTTTTGTACACGAAGTGCATCCAGTTTTTGCCGTAAGCCTCTCTACTTTCTTGCACATGATATGTGGGTGAAATGATGATACCATGCCAACATGGAACCTTTTCAGAGTTCATTTCAAATGATTTTCAATTTCATGGTCTTATAGCTCAAAATAATCAGTAAATGCATGAAAAATAACAAATGAAGTCAAAAAGGGTTGTAAATTGATGATGTGGCTATGAATGGTGAATTTTGAACATAGAAAAACAAGGGGGTTCAAATAAGTTCAATAAAATTGAAATCCCTTTGTAACACACGAGTTTCCGTATGAAACCGTGATACTTCGAAGGAGATTGTCCGTTTTGTACACGAAGTGCATCCAGTTTTTGCCGTAAGCCTCTGTACTTTCTTGCACATTCTATGTGGGTGAAATGATGATACCATGCCAACTTGGAACCTTTTCAGAGTTCATTTCAAATGCTTGTCAATTTCATGGTCTTATAGCTCAAAATAATGAGTAAATGCATGAAAAATAGCAAATGAAGTCAGAAAGGGTTGTAAATTGATGATGTGGCCTTGAATGGTGCATTTTGAACACAGAAAAACAAGGGGGTTCAAATAAGTTCAAAAAAAATTAAAATCCCTTTGTAACGGACGAGTTTCCGTATGAAACCCTGATACTTCGAAGGAGATTGTCCGTTTTGTACACGAAGTGCATCCATTTTTTGCCGTAAGCCTCTCTACTTTCTTGCACATGCTATGTGGGTGAAATGATGATACCTTGCCAACTTAGAAGCTTTTCAGAGTTCATTTCAAATGCATTTCAATTTCATGAGCTTATACCTCAAAATAATGAGTAAATGCATGAAAAATAACAAATGAAGTCAGAAAGGGTTGTAAATTGATGATGTGGCTTTGAATGGTGCATTTTGAACAAAGAAAAACAAGGGGGTTCAAATAAGTTCAACAAAATTGAAATCCCTTTGTAACAAACGAGTTTCCATATGAAACCCTCATACTGAGATTGTCTGTTTTGTACACGAAGTGCATCCAGTTTTTGCCGTAAGCCTCTCTACTTTCTTGCAGATGCTATATGGGTGAAATGATGATACCATGCCAACTTGGAACCTTTTCAGAGTTCATTTCAAATGCTTTTCAATTTCAAGGTCTTATAGCTCAAAATAATCAGTAAATGCATGAAATATAACAAATGAAGTCAGAAAGGTTGTAAATCGATGATGTGGCTTTGAATGGTGCATTTTGAACACAGAAAATCAAGGGGGTTCAAATAAGTTCAACAAAATTAAAATCCCTTTGTAACAGACGAGTTTCCGTATGAAACCCTGATACTGAGATTGTCCGTTTTGTACACGAAGTGCATCCAGTTTTTGCCGTAAGCCTCTCTACTTTCTTGCACATGCTATGTGGGTGAAATAATTATACCATGCCAACTTGGAACCTTTTCAGAGTTCATTTCAAACGCTTTTCAATTTCATGGTCTTATAGCTCAAAATAATTAGTAAATGCATGAAAAATAACAAATGAAGTCAGAAAGGGTTGTAAATTGATGATGTGGCTTTGAATGGTGCATTTTGAACACAGAAAAACAAGGGGGTTCAAATAAGTTCAACAAAATTGAAATCCCTTTGTAACAGACGAGTTTTCGTATGAAACCGTGATACTTCGAAGGAGATTGTCCGTTTTGTACACGACATGCATCTAGTTTTTGCCGTCAGCCTCTCTACTTTTTTGCACATGCTATGTGGGTGAAAGGATGATACCATGCCAACTTGGAACCTTTTCAGTGTTCATTTCAAATGCTTTTCAATTTCATGGTCTTATAGCTCAAAATAATCAGTAAATGCATGAAAAATGACAAATGAAGTTAGAAAGGGTTGTAAATTGATGATGTGGCTTTGAATGATGCATTTTGAACAAAGAAAAACAAGGGGGTTCAAATAAGTTCAACAAAATTGAAATCACTTTGTAATAGACGAGTTTCCGTATGAAACCGTGATACTTTGAAGGAGATTGCCCGTTTTGTACAAGAAGTGCATCCAGTTTTTTCCATAAGCCTCTCTACTTTCTTGCACATGCTATGTGAGTGAAATGATGATACCATGCCAACATGGAACCTTTTCAGAGTTCTTTTCAAATGCTTTTCAATTTCATGGTCTTAGAGCTCAAAATAATTAGTAAATGCAAGAAAAATAACAAATAAAGTCAGAAAGGGTTGTAAATTGATGACGTGGCTTCGAATGGTGCATTTTGAACACAGAAAATCAAGGGGGTTCAAATAAGTTCAACAAAATCGAAATCCCTTTGTAACAGACTTGTTTCCGTATGAAACCCTGATACTGAGATTGTCCGTTTTGTACACGAAGTGCATCCAATTTTTGTCGTAAGCCTCTCTACTTTCTTGCACATGCTATGGGGGTGAAATGATGATACCATGCAAACTTCGAACCTTTTCAGAGTTCATTTCAAATGCTTTTCCATTTCATGGTCTTAGAGCTCAAAATAATTAGTAAATGCAAGAAAAATAACAAATAAAGTCAGAAAGGGTTGTAAATTGATGACGTGGCTTCGAATGGTGCATTTTGAACACAGAAAAACAAGGGGGTTCAAATAAGTTCAAAAAAATTGAAATCCCTTTATAACATACGAGTTTCCGTATGAAACCGTGATACTTCGAAGGAGATTGTCCGTTTTGTACACGAAGTGCATCCAGTTTTTGCCGTAAGCCTCTCTACTTTCTTGCACATGCTATGTGGGTGAAATGATGATACCATGCCAACTTGGAACCTTTTCAGAGTTCATTTCAAATGCTTTTCAATTTCATGGTCTTATAGCTCAAAATAATCAGTAAATGCATGAAAAATAACAAATGAAGTCAGAAAGAGTTGTAAATTGATGATGTGGATTTGAATGGTGCATTTTGAACACTGAAAAACAAGTGGGTTCAAATAAGTTCAAAAAAATTGAAATCCCTTTGTAGCAGACGAGTTTCCGTATGAAACCCTAATACTTTGAAGGAGATTGTCCGTTTTGTACACGAAGTGCATCCAGTTTTTGCCGTAAGCCTCTCTACTTTCTTGCACATGCTATGTGGGTGAAATGATGATACCATGCCAACTTGGAACCTTTTCAGAGTTCATTTCAAATGCTTTTCAATTTCATGGTCTTATAGCTCAAAATAATCAGTAAATGCATGAAAAATAACAAATGAAGTCAGAAAGGGTTGCAAATTGATGATTTGGCTTTGAATGTTGCATTTTGAACAAAGAAAAACAAGGGGGTTCAAATAAGTTCAACAAAATTGAAATCCCTTTGTAACAGACGAGTTTCTATATGAAACCGTGATACTGAGATTGTCCGTTTTGTACACGAAGTGCATCCAGTTTTTGCCGTAAGCTTCTCTACTTTCTTGCACATGCTATGTGGGTGAAATGATGATACCATGCCAACTTGGAACCTTTTTAGAATTCATTTCAAATGCTTTTCAATTTCATGGTCTTATAGCTCAAAATAATCAGTAAATGCATGAAAAATAACAAATGAAGTCAGAAATGGTTGTAAATTGATGATGTGGCTTTCACTGGTGCATTTTGAACACAGAAAAACAAGGGGGTTCAAATAAGTTCAAAAAAATTGAAATCCCTTTGTAACAGACAAGTTTCCGTATGAAACCCTCATACTTCGAAAGAGATTGTCTGTTTTGTACACGAAGTGCATCCAGTTTTTGCCGTAAGCCTCTCTACTTTCTTGCACATGCTATGTGGGTGAAATGATGATACCATGCCAACTTGGAACCTTTTCAGAGTTCATTTCAAATGATTTTCAATTTCATGGTCTTATAGCTCAAAATAATCAGTAAATGCATGAAAAATAACAAATGAAGTCAAAAAGGGTTGTAAATTGATGATGTGGCTATGAATGGTGCATTTTGAACATAGAAAAACAAGGGGGTTCAAATAAGTTCAATAAAAGTGAAATCCCTTTGTAACACACGAGTTTCCGTATGAAACCGTGATACTTCGAAGGAGATTGTCCGTTTTGTACATGAAGTGCATCCAGTTTTTGCCGTAAGCCTCTGTACTTTCTTGCACATTCTATGTGGGTGAAATGATGATACCATGCCAACTTGGAACCTTTTCAGAGTTCATTTCAAATGCTTTTCAATTTCATGGTCTTATAGCTCAAAATAATGAGTAAATGCATGAAAAATAACAAATGAAGTCAGAAAGGGTTGTAAATTGATGATGTGGCTTTGAATGGTGCATTTTGAACACAGAAAAACAAGGGGGTTCAAATAATTTCAAAAAAAATTAAAATCCCTTTGTAACGGACGAGTTTCCGTATGAAACCCCGATACTTCGAAGGAGATTGTCCGTTTTGTACACGAAGTGCATCCAGTTTTTGCCGTAAGCCTCTCTACTTTCTTGCACATGCTATGTGGGTGAAATGATGATACCTTGCCAACTTAGAACCTTTTTAGAGTTCATTTCAAATGCATTTCAATTTCATGGTCTTATACCTCAAAATAATCAGTAAATGCATGAAAAATAACAAATGAAGTCAGAAAGGATTGTAAATTGATGATGTGGCTTTGAATGGTGCATTTTGAACAAAGAAAAACAAGGGGGTTCAAATAAGTTCAACAAAATTGAAATCCCTTTGTAACAGACGAGTTTCCGTATGAAACCCTCATACTGAGATTGTCTGTTTTGTACACGAAGTGCATCCAGTTTTTGCCGTAAGCCTCTCTACTTTCTTGCACATGCTATATGGGTGAAATGATGATACCATGCCAACTTGGAACCTTTTCAGAGTTCATTTCAAATGCTTTTCAATTTCAAGGTCTTATAGCTCAAAATAATCAGTAAATGCATGAAAAATAACAAATGAAGTCAGAAAGGGTTGTAAATTGATGATGTGGCTTTGAATGGTGCATTTTGAACACAGAAAAAGAAGGGGGTTCAAATAAGTTCAACAAAATCGAAATCCCTTTGTAACAGACTTGTTTTCGTATGAAACCCTGATACTGAGATTGTCCGTTTTGTACACGAAGTGCATCCAATTTTTGTCGTAAGCCTCTCTACTTTCTTGCACATGCTATGGGGGTGATATGATGATACCATGCCAACTTCGAACCTTTTCAGAGTTCATTTCAAATGCTTTTCCATTTCATGGTCTTAGAGCTCAAAATAATTAGTAAATGCAAGAAAAATAACAAATAAAGTCAGAAAGGGTTGTAAATTGATGACGTGGCTTCGAATGGTGCATTTTGAACACAGAAAAACAAGGGGGTTCAAATAAGTTCAAAAAAATTGAAATCCCTTTATAACATACGAGTTTCCGTATGAAACCGTGATACTTCGAAGGAGATTGTCCGTTTTGTACACGAAGTGCATCCAGTTTTTGCCGTAAGCCTCTCTACTTTCTTGCACATGCTATGTGGGTGAAATGATGATACCATGCCAACTTGGAACCTTTTCAAAGTTCATTTCAAATGCTTTTCAATTTCATGGTCTTATAGCTCAAAATAATCAGTAAATGCATGAAAAATAACAAATGAAGTCAGAAAGGGGTGTAAATTGATGATGTGGCTTTGAATGGTGCATTTTGAACACAGAAAAACAAGGGGGTTCAAATAAGTTCAAAAAAAAATGAAATCCCTTTATAACAGACCAGTTTCCGTATGAAACCGTGATACTTCGAAGGAGATTGTCCGTTTTGTACACGAAGTGCATCCAATTTTTGCCGTAAGCCTCTCTACTTTCTTGCACACGCTATGTGGGTGAAATGATGATACCATGCCAACTTGGAACCTTTTCAGAGTTCATGTCAAATGCTTTTCAATTTCATGGTCTTATAGCTCAAAATAATGAGTAAATGCATGAAAAATAACAAATGAAGTCAGAAAGAGTTGTAAATTGATGATGTGGATTTGAATGGTGCATTTTGAACACAGAAAAACAAGGGGATTCAAATAAGTTCAAAAAAATTGAAATCCCTTTGTAGCACACGAGTTTCCGTATGAAACCCTGATACTGTGAAGGAGATTGTCCGTTTTGTACACGAAGTGCATCCAGTTTTTGCCGTAAGCCTCTCTACTTTCTTGCACATGCTATGTGGGTGAAATGATGATACCATGCCAACTTGGAACCTTTTTAGAGTTCATTTCAAATGCTTTTCAATTTCATGGTCTTATAGCTCAAAATAATCAGTAAATGCATGAAAAATAACAAATGAAGTCAGAAAGGGTTGAAAATTGATGATTTGGCTTTGAATGTTGCACTTTGAACACAGAAAAACAAGGGGGGTTCAAATAAGTTCAACAAAATTGAAATCCCTTTGTAACAGACGAGTTTCCATATGAAACCGTGATACTGAGATTGTCCGTTTTGTACACGAAGTGCATCCAGTTTTTGCCGTAAGCTTCTCTACTTTCTTGCACATGCTATGTGGGTGAAATGATGATACCATGCCAACTTGGAACCTTTTTAGAATTCATTTCAAATGCTTTTCAATTTCATGGTCTTATAGCTCAAAATAATCAGTAAATGCATGAAAAATAACAAATGAAGTCAAAAAGGGTTGTAAATTGATGATGTGGCTTTGACTGGTGCATTTTGAACACATAAAAACAAGGGGGTTCAAATAAGTTCAACAAAATTGAAATCCCTTTGTAACAGACAAGTTTCCGTATGAAACCCTCATACTTCGAAGGAGATTGTCTGTTTTGTACACGAAGTGCATCCAGTTTTTGCCGTAAGCCTCTCTACTTTCTTGCACATGATATTTGGGTGAAATGATGATACCATGCCAACATGGAACCTTTTCAGAGTTCATTTCAAATGATTTTCAATTTCATGGTCTTATAGCTCAAAATAATCAGTAAATGCATGAAAAATAACAAATGAAGTCAAAAAGGGTTGTAAATTGATGATGTGGCTATGAATGGTGCATTTTGAACATAGAAAAACAAGGGGGTTCAAATAAGTTCAATAAAATTGAAATCCCTTTGTAACACACGAGTTTCCGTATGAAACCGTGATACTTCGAAGGAGATTGTCCGTTTTGTACACGAAGTGCATCCAGTTTTTGCCGTAAGCCTCTGTACTTTCTTGCACATTCTATGTGGGTGAAATGATGATACCATGCCAACTTGGAACCTTTTCAGAGTTCATTTCAAATGCTTGTCAATTTCATGGTCTTATAGCTCAAAATAATGAGTAAATGCATGAAAAATAGCAAATGAAGTCAGAAAGGGTTGTAAATTGATGATGTGGCCTTGAATGGTGCATTTTGAACACAGAAAAACAAGGGGGTTCAAATAAGTTCAAAAAAAATTAAAATCCCTTTGTAACGGACGAGTTTCCGTATGAAACCCTGATACTTCGAAGGAGATTGTCCGTTTTGTACACGAAGTGCATCCATTTTTTGCCGTAAGCCTCTCTACTTTCTTGCACATGCTATGTGGGTGAAATGATGATACCTTGCCAACTTAGAACCTTTTCAGAGTTCATTTCAAATGCATTTCAATTTCATGAGCTTATACCTCAAAATAATGAGTAAATGCATGAAAAATAACAAATGAAGTCAGAAAGGGTTGTAAATTGATGATGTGGCTTTGAATGGTGCATTTTGAACAAAGAAAAACAAGGGGGTTCAAATAAGTTCAACAAAATTGAAATCCCTTTGTAACAAACGAGTTTCCATATGAAACCCTCATACTGAGATTGTCTGTTTTGTACACGAAGTGCATCCAGTTTTTGCCGTAAGCCTCTCTACTTTCTTGCAGATGCTATATGGGTGAAATGATGATACCATGCCAACTTGGAACCTTTTCAGAGTTCATTTCAAATGCTTTTCAATTTCAAGGTCTTATAGCTCAAAATAATCAGTAAATGCATGAAATATAACAAATGAAGTCAGAAAGGTTGTAAATTGATGATGTGGCTTTGAATGGTGCATTTTGAACACAGAAAATCAAGGGGGTTCAAATAAGTTCAACAAAATTAAAATCCCTTTGTAACAGACGAGTTTCCGTATGAAACCCTGATACTGAGATTGTCCGTTTTGTACACGAAGTGCATCCAGTTTTTGCCGTAAGCCTCTCTACTTTCTTGCACATGCTATGTGGGTGAAATAATTATACCATGCCAACTTGGAACCTTTTCAGAGTTCATTTCAAACGCTTTTCAATTTCATGGTCTTATAGCTCAAAATAATTAGTAAATGCATAAAAAATAACAAATGAAGTCAGAAAGGGTTGTAAATTGATGATGTGGCTTTGAATGGTGCATTTTGAACACAGAAAAAGAAGGGGGTTCAAATAAGTTCAACAAAATCGAAATCCCTTTGTAACAGACTTGTTTCCGTATGAAACCCTGATACTGAGATTGTCCGTTTTGTACACGAAGTGCATCCAATTTTTGTCGTAAGCCTCTCTACTTTCTTGCACATGCTATGGGGGTGAAATGATGATACCATGCAAACTTCGAACCTTTTCAGAGTTCATTTCAAATGCTTTTCCATTTCATGGTCTTAGAGCTCAAAATAATTAGTAAATGCAAGAAAAATAACAAATAAAGTCAGAAAGGGTTGTAAATTGATGACGTGGCTTCGAATGGTGCATTTTGAACACAGAAAAACAAGGGGGTTCAAATAAGTTCAAAAAAATTGAAATCCCTTTATAACATACGAGTTTCCGTATGAAACCGTGATACTTCGAAGGAGATTGTCTGTTTTGTACACGAAGTGCATCCAGTTTTTGCCGTAAGCCTCTCTACTTTCTTGCACATGCTACGTGGGTGAAATGATGATACCATGCCAACATGGAACCTTTTCAGAGTTCATTTCAAATGATTTTCAATTTCATGGTCTTATAGCTCAAAATAATCAGTAAATGCATGAAAAATAACAAATGAAGTCAAAAAGGGTTGTAAATTGATGATGTGGATTTGAATGGTGCATTTTGAACATAGAAAAACAAGGGGGTTCAAATAAGTTCAATAAAATTGAAATCCCTTTGTAACACACGAGTTTCCGTATGAAACCGTGATATTTCGAAGGAGATTGTCCGTTTTGTACACGAAGTGCATCCAGTTTTTGCCGTAAGCCTCTGTACTTTCTTGCACATTCTATGTGGGTGAAATGATGATACCATGCCAACTTGGAACCTTTTCAGAGTTCATTTCAAATGCTTGTCAATTTCATGGTCTTATAGCTCAAAATAATGAGTAAATGCATGAAAAATAGCAAATGAAGTCAGAAAGGGTTGTAAATTGATGATGTGGCCTTGAATGGTGCATTTTGAACACAGAAAAACAAGGGGGTTCAAATAAGTTCAAAAAAAATTAAAATCCCTTTGTAACGGACGAGTTTCCGTATGAAACCCTGATACTTCGAAGGAGATTGTCCCTTTTGTACACGACGTGCATCTAGTTTTTGCCGTCAGCCTCTCTACCTTCTTGCACATGCTATGTGGGTGAAATGATGATACCATGCCAACCTGGAACCTTTTCAGAGTTCATTTCAAATGCTTTTCAATTTCAAGGTCTTATAGCTCAAAATAATCAGTAAATGCATGAAAAATAACAAATGAAGTCAGAAAGGTTGTAAATTGATGATGTGGCTTTGAATGGTGCATTTTGAACACAGAAAATCAAGGGGGTTCAAATAAGTTCAACAAAATTAAAATCCCTTTGTAACAGACGAGTTTCCGTATGAAACCCTGATACTGAGATTGTCCGTTTTGTACACGGAGTGCAACTAGTTTTTGCCGTAAGCCTCTCTACTTTCTTGCACATGCTATGTGGGTGAAATGATGATACCATGCCAACTTGGAACCTTTTCAGAGTTCATTTCAAACGCTTTTCAATTTCATGGTCTTATAGCTCAAAATAATTAGTAAATGCATGAAAAATAACAAATGAAGTCAGAAAGGGTTGTAAATTGATGATGTGGCTTTGAATGGTGCATTTTGAACACAGAAAAACAAGGGGGTTCAAATAAGTTCAACAAAATTGAAATCCCTTTGTAACAGACGAGTTTTCGTATGAAACCCTGATACTTCGAAGGAGATTGTCCGTTTTGTACACGACGTGCATCTAGTTTTTGCCGTAAGACTCTCTACTTTCTTGCACATGCTATTTGGGTGAAATGATGATACCATGCCAACTTGGAACCTTTTCAGAGTTCATTTCAAATGCATTTCAATTTCATGGTCTTATATCTCAAAATAATCAGTAAATGCATGAAAAATAACAAATGAAGTCAGAAAGGGTTGTAAATTAATGATGTGGCTTTGACTGGTGCATTTTGAACACAGAAAAACAAGGGGGTTCAAATAAGTTCAACAAAATTGAAATCCCTTTGTAACAGACAAGTTTCCGTATGAAACCATCATACTTCGAAGGAGATTGTCTGTTTTGTACACGAAGTGCATCCAGTTTATGCCGTAAGCCTCTCTACTTTCTTGCACATGCTATGTGGGTGAAATGATGATACCATGCCAACTTGGAACCTTTTCAGAGTTCATTTCAAATGATTTTCAATTTCATGGTCTTATAGCTCAAAATAATCAGTAAATGCATGAAAAATAACAAATGAAGTCAAAAAGGGTTGTAAATTGATGATGTGGCTATGAATGGTGCATTTTGAACACAGAAAAACAAGGGGGTTCAAATATGATGATACCATGCCAACTTGGAACCTTTTCAGAGTTCATTTCAAATGCTTTTCAATTTCATGGTCTTATAGCTCAAAATAATCAGTAAATGCATGAAAAATAACAAATGAAGTCAGAAAGGGTTGTAAATTGATGATGTGGCTTTGAATGGTGCATTTTGAACACGGAAAAACAAGGGGGTTCAAATAAGTTCAACAAAATTGAAATCCCTTTGGAACACACGAGTTTCCGTATGGAACCCTGATACTGAGATTGTCCGTTTTGTACACGAAGTGCATCCAGTTTTTGCCGTAAGCCTCTCTACTTTCTTGCACATGCTATGTGGGTGAAATGATGATACCATGCCAACTTGGAACCTTTTCAGAGTTCATTTCAAATGATTTTCAATTTCATGGTCTTATAGCTCAAAATAATCAGTAAATGCATGAAAAATAACAAATGAAGTCAAAAAGGGTTGTAAATTGATGATGTGGCTATGAATGGTGCATTTTGAACATAGAAAAACAAGGGGGTTCAAATAAGTTCAATAAAATTGAAATCCCTTTGTAACACACGAGTTTCCGTATGAAACCGTGATACTGAGATTGTCCCTTTTGTACACGACGTGCATCTAGTTTTTGCCGTCAGCCTCTCTACCTTCTTGCACATGCTATGTGGGTGAAATGATGATACCATGCCAACCTGGAACCTTTTCAGAGTTCATTTCAAATGCTTTTCAATTTCAAGGTCTTATAGCTCAAAATAATCAGTAAATGCATGAAAAATAACAAATGAAGTCAGAAAGGTTGTAAATTGATGATGTGGCTTTGAATGGTGCATTTTGAACACAGAAAATCAAGGGGGTTCAAATAAGTTCAACAAAATTAAAATCCCTTTGTAACAGACGAGTTTCCGTATGAAACCCTGATACTGAGATTGTCCGTTTTGTACACGGAGTGCAACTAGTTTTTGCCGTAAGCCTCTCTACTTTCTTGCACATGCTATGTGGGTGAAATGATGATACCATGCCAACTTGGAACCTTTTCAGAGTTCATTTCAAACGCTTTTCAATTTCATGGTCTTAGAGCTCAAAATAATTAGTAAATGCATGAAAAATAACAAATGAAGTCAGAAAGGGTTGTAAATTGATGATGTGGCTTTGAATGGTGCATTTTGAACACAGAAAAACAAGGGGGTTCAAATAAGTTCAACAAAATTGAAATCCCTTTGTAACAGACGAGTTTTCGTATGAAACCCTGATACTTCGAAGGAGATTGTCCGTTTTGTACACGACGTGCATCTAGTTTTTGCCGTAAGACTCTCTACTTTCTTGCACATGCTATGTGGGTGAAATGATGATACCATGCCAACTTGGAACCTTTTCAGAGTTCATTTCAAATGCATTTCAATTTCATGGTCTTATATCTCAAAATAATCAGTAAATGCATGAAAAATAACAAATGAAGTCAGAAAGGGTTGTAAATTAATGATGTGGCTTTGACTGGTGCATTTTGAACATAGAAAAACAAGGGGGTTCAAATAAGTTCAACAAAATTGAAATCCCTTTGTAACAGACAAGTTTCCGTATGAAACCATCATACTTCGAAGGAGATTGTCTGTTTTGTACACGAAGTGCATCCAGTTTTTGCCGTAAGCCTCTCTAGTTTCTTGCACATGCTATGTGGGTGAAATGATGATACCATGCCAACTTGGAACCTTTTCAGAGTTCATTTCAAATGATTTTCAATTTCATGGTCTTATAGCTCAAAATAATCAGTAAATGCATGAAAAATAACAAATGAAGTCAAAAAGGGTTGTAAATTGATGATGTGGCTATGAATGGTGCATTTTGAACACAGAAAAACAAGGGGGTTCAAATATGATGATACCATGCCAACTTGGAACCTTTTCAGAGTTCATTTCAAATGCTTTTCAATTTCATGGTCTTATAGCTCAAAATAAGCAGTAAATGCATGAAAAATAACAAATGAAGTCAGAAAGGGTTGTAAATTGATGATGTGGCTTTGAATGGTGCATTTTGAACACGGAAAAACAAGGGGGTTCAAATAAGTTCAACAAAATTGAAATCCCTTTGGAACACACGAGTTTCCGTATGGAACCCTGATACTGAGATTGTCCGTTTTGTACACGAAGTGCATCCAGTTTTTGCCGTAAGCCTCTCTACTTTCTTGCACATGCTATGTGGGTGAAATGATGATACCATGCCAACTTGGAACCTTTTTAGAGTTCATTTCAAATGCTTTTCAATTTCATGGTCTTATACCTCAAAATAATCAGTAAATGCATGAAAAATAACAAATGAAGTCAGAAAGGGTTGTAAATTGATGATGTGGCTTTGAATGGTGCATTTTGAACACGGAAAAACAAGGGGGTTCAAATAAGTTCAAAAAAATTGAAATCCCTTTGGAACACACGAGTTTCCTTATGAAACCCTGATACTGAGATTGTCCCTTTTGTACACGACGTGCATCTAGTTTTTGCCGTCAGCCTCTCTACCTTCTTGCACATGCTATGTGGGTGAAATGATGATACCATGCCAACCTGGAACCTTTTCAGAGTTCATTTCAAATGCTTTTCAATTTCAAGGTCTTATAGCTCAAAATAATCAGTAAATGCATGAAAAATAACAAATGAAGTCAGAAAGGTTGTAAATTGATGATGTGGCTTTGAATGGTGCATTTTGAACACAGAAAATCAAGGGGGTTCAAATAAGTTCAACAAAATTAAAATCCCTTTGTAACAGACGAGTTTCCGTATGAAACCCTGATACTGAGATTGTCCGTTTTGTACACGAAGTGCAACTAGTTTTTGCCGTAAGCCTCTCTACTTTCTTGCACATGCTATGTGGGTGAAATGATGATACCATGCCAACTTGGAACCTTTTCAGAGTTCATTTCAAACGCTTTTCAATTTCATGGTCTTATAGCTCAAAATAATTAGTAAATGCATGAAAAATAACAAATGAAGTCAGAAAGGGTTGTAAATTGATAATGTGGCTTTGAATGGTGCATTTTGAACACAGAAAAACAAGGGGGTTCAAATAAGTTCAACAAAATTGAAATCCCTTTGTAACAGACGAGTTTTCGTATGAAACCCTGATACTTCGAAGGAGATTGTCCGTTTTGTACACGACGTGCATCTAGTTTTTGCCGTAAGACTCTCTACTTTCTTGCACATGCTATGTGGGTGAAATGATGATACCATGCCAACTTGGAACCTTTTCAGAGTTCATTTCAAATGCATTTCAATTTCATGGTCTTATATCTCAAAATAATCAGTAAATGCATGAAAAATAACAAATGAAGTCAGAAAGGGTTGTAAATTAATGATGTGGCTTTGACTGGTGCATTTTGAACACAGAAAAACAAGGGGGTTCAAATAAGTTCAACAAAATTGAAATCCCTTTGTAACAGACAAGTTTCCGTATGAAACCATCATACTTCGAAGGAGATTGTCTATTTTGTACACGAAGTGCATCCAGTTTTTGCCGTAAGCCTCTCTACTTTCTTGCACATGCTATGTGGGTGAAATGATGATACCATGCCAACTTGGAACCTTTTCAGAGTTCATTTCAAATGATTTTCAATTTCATGGTCTTATAGCTCAAAATAATCAGTAAATGCATGAAAAATAACAAATGAAGTCAAAAAGGGTTGTAAATTGATGATGTGGCTATGAATGGTGCATTTTGAACACAGAAAAACAAGGGGGTTCAAATATGATGATACCATGCCAACTTGGAACCTTTTCAGAGTTCATTTCAAATGCTTTTCAATTTCATGGTCTTATAGCTCAAAATAATCAGTAAATGCATGAAAAATAACAAATGAAGTCAGAAAGGGTTGTAAATTGATGATGTGGCTTTGAATGGTGCATTTTGAACACGGAAAAACAAGGGGGTTCAAATAAGTTCAACAAAATTGAAATCCCTTTGGAACACACGAGTTTCCGTATGGAACCCTGATACTGAGATTGTCCGTTTTGTACACGAAGTGCATCCAGGTTTTGCCGTAAGCCTCTCTACTTTCTTGCACATGCTATGTGGGTGAAATGATGATACCATGCCAACTTGGAACCTTTTCAGAGTTCATTTCAAATGCTTTTCAATTTCATGGTCTTATAGCTCAAAATAATCAGTAAATGCATGAAAAATAACAAATGAAGTCAGAAAGGGTTGTAAATTGATGATCGAGCTTTGAATGGTGCATTTTGAACACAGAAAAACAAGGGGGTTCAAATAAGTTCAAAATAATTGAAATCCCTTTGTAGCAGACGAGTTTCCGTATGAAACCCTCATACTTTGAAGGAGATTGTCCGTTTTGTACACGAAGTGCATCCAGTTTTTGCCGTAAGCCTCTCTACTTTCTTGCACATGCTATGTGGGTAAAATGATGATACCATGCCAACTTGGAACCTTTTCAGAGTTCATTTCAAATGCTTTTCAATTTCATGGTCTAATAGCTCAAAATAATCAATAAATGCATGAAAAATAACAAATGAAGTCAGAAAGGGTTGCAAATTGATGATTTGGCTTTGAATGTTGCATTTTGAACACAGAAAAATAAGGGGGTTCAAATAAGTTCAACAAAATTGAAATCCCTTAACAGATGAGTTTCCATATGAAACCGTGATACTGAGATTGTCCGTTTTGTACACGAAGTGCATCCAGTTTTTGCCGTAAGCTTCTCTACTTTCTTGCACATGCTATGTGGGTGAAATGATGATACCATGCCAACTTGGAACCTTTTTAGAGTTCATTTCAAATGCTTTTCAATTTCATGGTCTTATAGCTCAAAATAATCAGTAAATGCATGAAAAATAACAAATGAAGTCAGAAAGGGTTGTAAATTGATGATGTGGCTTTGACATGTGCATATTGAACACAGAAAAACAAGGGGGTTCAAATAAGTTCAACAAAATTGAAATCCCTTTGTAATAGACAAGTTTTCGTATGAAACCCTGATACTTCGAAGGAGATTGTCTGTTTTGTACACGAAGTGCATCCAGTTTTTGCCGTAAGCCTCTCTACTTTCTTGCACATGCTATGTGGGTGAAATGATGATACCATGCCAACTTGGAACCTTTTCAGAGTTCATTTCAAATGATTTTCAATTTCATGGTCTTATAGCTCAAAATAATTAGTAAATGCATGAAAAATAACAAATGAAGTCAAAAAGGGTTGTAAATTGATGATGTGGCTATGAATGTTGCATTTTGAACATAGAAAAACAAGGGGGTTCAAATAAGTTCAATAAAATTGAAATCCCTTTGTAACAGACTTGTTTCCGTATGAAACCCTCATACTGAGATTGTCTGTTTTGTACACGAAGTGCATCCAGTTTTTGCCGTAAGCCTCTCTACTTTCTTGCACATGCTATGTGGGTGAAATGATGATACCATGCCAACTTGGAACCTTTTCAGAGTTCATTTCAAATGCTTTTCAATTTCAAGGTCTTATAGCTCAAAATAATCAGTAAATGCATGAAAAATAACAAATGAAGTCAGAAAGGTTGTAAATTGATGATGTGGCTTTGAATGGTGCATTTTGAACACAGAAAATCAAGGGGGTTCAAATAAGTTCAACAAAATTAAAATCCCTTTGTAACAGACGAGTTTCCGTATAAACCCTGATACTGAGATTGTCCGTTTTGTACACGAAGTGCATCCAGTTTTTGCCGTAAGATTCTCTACTTTCTTGCACATGCTATGTGGGTGAAATGATGATACCATGCCAACTTGGAACCTTTTCAGAGTTCATTTCAAATGCTTTTCAATTTCATGGTCTTATAGCTCAAAATAATCAGTAAATGCATGAAAAATAACAAATGAAGTCAGAAAGGGTTGTAAATTGATGATGTGGATTTGAATGGTGCATTTTGAACACAGAAAAACAAGGGGGTTCAAATAAGTTCAAAAAAATTGAAATCCCTTTGTAACACACGAGTTTCCGTATGAAACCCTCATACTTCGAAGGAGATTGTTCGTTTTGTACACGAAGTGCATCTAGTTTTTGCCGTAAGCCTCTCTACTTTCTTGCACATGCTATGTGGGTGAAAGGATGATACCATGCCAACTTGGAACCTTTTCAGTGTTCATTTCAAATGCTTTTCAATTTCATGGTCTTATAGCTCAAAATAATCAGTAAATGCATGAAAAATAACAAATGAAGTCAGAAAGGGTTGTAAATTGATGATGTGGCTTTGAATGGTGCATTTTGAACACAGAAAAACAAGGGGGTTCAAATAAGTTCAACAAAATTGAAATCCCTTTGTAACAGATGAGTTTTCGTATGAAACCCTCATACTTCGAAGGAGATTGTACGTTTTGTACACGACGTGCATCTAGTTTTTGCCGTAAGCCTCTCTACTTTCTTGCACATGCTATGTGGGTGAAATGATGATACCATGCCAACTTGGAACCTTTTCAGAGTTCATTTCAAATGCTTTTCAATTTCATGGTCTTATAGCTCAAAATAATCAGTAAATGCATGAAAAATAACAAATGAAGTCAGAAAGGGTTGTAAATTGATGATGTGGCTTTGAATGGTGCATTTTGAACACAGAAAAAAATGGGGGTTCAAATAAGTTCAAAAAAAATTGAAATCCCTTTATAACAGACGAGTTTCCGTATGAAACCGTGATACTTCGAAGGAGATTGTCCGTTTTGTACCCGAAGTGCATCCAGTTTTTGCCGTAAGCCTCTCTACTTTCTTGCACATGCTATGTGGGTGAAATGATGATACCATGCCAACTTGGAACCTTTTCAGATTTCATTTCAAATGCTTTTCAATTTCATGGTCTTATAGCTCAAAATAATCAGTAAATGCATGAAAAATAACAAATGAAGTCCGAAAGGGTTGTAAATTGATGATGTGGCTTTGAATGATGCATTTTGAACAAAGAAAAACAAGGGGGTTCAAATAAGTTCAACAAAATTGAAATCCCGTTGTAACAGACGAGTTTCCGTATGAAACCCTGATACTTCGAAGGAGATTGTCCGTTTTGTACAAGAAGTGCATCCAGTTTTTGCCGTAAGCCTCTCTACTTTCTTGCACATGCTATGTGGGTGAAATGATGATACCATGCTAACTTGGGACCTTTTCAGAGTTCATTTCAAATGCTTTTCAATTTCATGGTCTTATAGCTCAAAATAATCAGTAAATGCATGAAAAATAACAAACGAAGTCTGAAAGGGTTGTAAATTGATGATGCGGCTTTGAATGGTGCATTTTGAATAAAGAAAAACAAGGGGGTTCAAATAAGTTCAACAAAATCGAAATCCCTTTGTAACACACTTGTTTCCGTATGAAACCCTGATACTGAGATTGTCCGTTTTGTACACGAAGTGCATCCACTTTTTGTCGTAACCCTCTCGATTTCTTGCACATGTTATGTGGGTGAAATGATGATACCATGCCAACTTGGAACCTTTTCAGAGTTCATTTCAAATGCTTTTCAATTTCATGGTCTTATAGCACAAAATAATTAGTAAATGCAATTAAAATAACAAATGAAGTCAGAAAGGGTTGTAAATCGATGATGTGGCTTTGAATGGTGCATTTTGAACAGAGAAAAACAAGGGGGTTCAAATAAGTTCAACAAAATTGAAATCCCTTTGTAACAGACGAGTTTCCGTATGAAACCGTGATACTTCGAAGGAGATTGTCCGTTTTGTACACGAAGTGCATCCAATTTTTGCCGTAAGCCTCTCTACTTTCTTGCACATGCTATGTGGGTGAAATGATGATACCATGCCAACTTGGAACCTTTTTAGAGTTCATTTCAAATGCTTTTCAATTTCATGGTCTTATACCTCAAAATAACCAGTAAATGCATGAAAAAAACAAATGAAGTCATAAAGGCTTGTAAATTGATGTTGTGGCTTTGAATGGTGCATTTTGAACACAGAAAAACAAGGGGGTTCAAAGAAGTTCAA
Source organism: Hordeum vulgare subsp. vulgare (assembly GCF_904849725.1). Lineage (NCBI taxonomy): Eukaryota > Viridiplantae > Streptophyta > Magnoliopsida > Poales > Poaceae > Hordeum > Hordeum vulgare. The sequence goes on along the minus strand of NC_058520.1, from coordinate 343,824,314 downwards.
AAAAAAAAAATTGAAATCCCTTTGTAACAAACGAGTTTCCGTATGAAACCGTGATACTTCGAAGGAGATTGTCCGTTTTGTACACGAAGTGCATCTAGTTTTTGCCGTCAGCCTCTCTACTCTCTTGCACATGCTATGTGGGTGAAAGGATGATACCATACCAACGTGGAACCTTTTCAGTGTTCATTTCAAATGCTTTTCAATTTCATTGTCTTATAGCTCAAATTAATCAGTAAATGCATGAAAAATAACAAATGAAGTCAAAAGGGTTGTAAATTGATGATGTGGCTTTGAATGGTGCATTTTGAACACAGAAAAACAAGGGGGTTCAAATAAGTTCAACAAAATTGAAATCCCTTTGTAACAGACGAGTTTTCGTATGAAACCCTCATACGTCGAAGGAGATTGTCCGTTTTGTACACGACGTGCATCTAGTTTTTGCCGCAAGCCTCTCTACTTTATTGCACATGCTATGTGGGTGAAATGATGATACATGGCCAACTTGGAACCTTTTCAGAGTTCATTTCAAATGCTTTTCAATTTCATGGTCTTATAGCTCAAAATAATCAGTAAATGCATGAAAAATAACAAATGAAGTCAGAAAGGGTTGTAAATTGATGATGTGGCTTTGAATGGTGCATTTTGAACACAGAAAAACAAGGGGGTTCAAATAAGTTCAAAAAAATTGAAATCACTTTATAACAGACGAGTTTCCGTATGAAACCGTGATACTTCGAAGGAGATTGTCCGTTTTGTACACGAAGTGCATCCAGTTTTTGCCGTAAGCCTCTCTACTTTCTTGCACATGCTATGTGGGTGAAATGATGATACCATGCCAAGTTGGAACCTTTTCAGAGTTCATTTCAAATGCTTTTCAATTTCATGGTCTTATAGCTCAAAATAATCAGTAAATGCATGAAAAATAACAAATGAAGTCCGAAAGGGTTGTAAATTGATGATGTGGCTTTGAATGATGCATTTTGAACAAAGAAAAACAAGGGGGTTCAAATAAGTTCAACAAAATTGAAATCCCTTTGTAACAGACGAGTTTCCGTATGAAACCCTCATACTTCGAAGGAGATTGTCCGTTTTGTACAAGAAGTGCATCCAGTTTTTGCCGTAAGGCTCTCTACTTTCTTGCACATGCTATGTGGGTGAAATGATGATACCATGCCAACTTGGAACCTTTTCAGAGTTCATTTCAAATGCTTGTCAATTTCATGGTCTTATAGCTCAAAATAATCAGTAAATGCACGGAAAATAACAAACGAAGTCTGAAAGGGTTGTAAATTGATGATGTGTCTTTGAATGGTGCATTTTGAACACAGAAAAACAAGGGGTTCAAATAAGTGCAACAAAATTGAAATCCCTTTGTAACACACTTGTTTCCGTATGAAACCCTGATACTGAGATTGTCCGTTTTATACACGAAGTGCATCCAGTTTTTGTCGAAAGCCTCTCTACTTTCTTGCACATGTTATGTGGGTGAAATGATGATACCATGCCAACTTGGAACCTTTTCAGAGTTCATTTCAAATGCTTTTCAATTTCATGGTCTTATAGCTCAAAATAATTAGTAAATGCAATTAAAATAACAAATGAAGTCAGAAAGGGTTGTAAATTGATGATGTGGCTTTGAATGGTGCATTTTGAACAGAGAAAAACAAGGGGGTTCAAATAAGTTCAACAAAATTGAAATCCCTTTGTAACAGACGAGTTTCCATATGAAACCGTGATACTTCGAAGGAGATTGTCCGTTTTGTACACGAAGTGCATCTAGTTTTTGCCGTAAGTCTCTGTACTTTCTTGCACATGCTATGTGGGTGAAATGATGATACCATGCCAACTTGGAACCTTTTCAGAGTTCATTTCAAATGCTTTTCCATTTCATGGTCTTATAGCTCAAAATAATCACTAAATGCATGAAAAATAACAAATGAACTCAGAAAGGGTTGTAAATTGATGATGTGGCTTTGAATGGTGCATTTTGAACACAGAAAAACAAGGGGGTTCAAATAAGTTCAAAAAAATTGAAATCCGTTTGTAACACACGAGTTTCCGTATGAAACCCTCATACTTCGAAGGAGATCGTCCGTTTTGTATACGAAGTGCATCCAGTTTTTGCCGTAAGCCTCTCTATTTTCTTGCACATGCTATGTGGGTGAAAGGATGATACCATGCCAACTTGGAACCTTTTCAGTGTTCATTTCAAATGCTTTTCAATTTCATGGTCTTATAGCTCAAAATAATCAGTAAATGCATGAAAAATAACAAATGAAGTCAGAAAGGGTTGTAAATTGATGATGTGACTTTGAATGGTGCATTTTGAACACAGAAAAACAAGGGGGTTCAAATAAGTTCAACAAAATTGAAATCCCTTTGTAACAGATGAGTTTTCGTATGAAACCGTGATACTTCGAAGGAGATTGTCCGTTTTGTACACGACGTGCATCTAGTTTTTGCCATCAGCCTCTCTACTTTCTTGCACATGCTATGTGGGTGAAAGGATGATACCATGCCAACTTGGAACCTTTTCAGTGTTCATTTCAAATGCTTTTCAATTTCATGGTTTTATAGCTCAAATTAATCAGTAAATGCATGAAAAATAGCAAATGAAGTCAGAAAGGGTTGTAAATTGATGATGTGGCTTTGAATGGTGCATTTTGAACACAGAAAAAAAGGGGGTTCAAATAAGTTCAACAAAATTGAAATCCCTTTGTAACAGACGAGTTTTCGTATGAAACCCTGATACTTCGAAGGAGATTGTCCGTTTTGTACACGACGTGCATCTAGTTTTTGCCGTAAGCCTCTCTACGTTCTTGCACATGCTATGTGGGTGAAATGATGATACCATGCCAACTTGGAACCTTTTCAGAGTTCATTTCAAATGCTTTTCAATTTCATGGTCTTATAGCTCAAAAAAATCAGTAAATGCATGAAAAATAACAAATGAAGTCAGAAAGGGTTGTAAATTGATGATGTGGCTTTGAATGGTGCATTTTGAACACAGAAAAACAAGGGGGGTTCAAATAAGTTCAAAAAAATTGAAATCCCTTTGTAGCAGACGAGTTTCCGTATGAAACCCTGATACTGAGATTGTCCGTTTTGTACACGAAGTGCATCCAGTTTTTGCCGTAAGCTTCTCTACTTTCTTGCACATGCTATGTGGGTGAAATGATGATACTATGCCAACTTGGAACCTTTTCAGAGTTCATTTCAAATGCTTTTCAATTTCATGGTCTTATAGCTCAAAATAATCAGTAAATGCATGAAAAAGAACAAACGAAGTCAGAAAGGGTTGTAAATTGATGATGTGGCTTTGAATGATGCATTTTGAACAAAGAAAAACAAGGGGGTTCAAATAAGTTCAACAAAATTGAAATCCCTTTGTAACAGACGAGTTTCCGTATGAAACCCTGATACTTCGAAGGAGATTGACCGTTTTGTACAAGAAGTGCATCCAGTTTTTGCCGTAAGCCTCTCTACTTTCTTGTACATGCTATGTGGGTGAAATGATGATACCATGCCAACTTGGAACCTTTTCAGAGTTCATTTCAAATGCTTTTCAATTTCATGGTCTTATAGCTCAAAATAATCAGTAAATGCATGAAAAATAACAAATGAAGTCAGAAAGGGTTGTAAATTGATGATGTGGCTTTGAATGGTGCATTTTGAACACAAAAAAACAAGGGGGTTCAAATAAGTTCAACAAAATCGAAATACCTTTGTAACAAACTTGTTTCCGTATGAAACCCTGATACTGAGATTGTCCGTTTTGTACACGACGTGCATCTAGTTTTTGCCGTAAGCCTCTCTACTTTCTTGCACATGCTATGTGGGTGAAATGATGATACCATGCCAACTTGGAACGTTTTCAGAGTTCATTTCAAATGCTTTTCAATTTCATGGTCTTATAGCTCAAAATAATCAGTAAATGCATGAAAAATAACGAATGAAGTCAGAAAGGGTTGTAAATTGATGATGTGGCTTTGAATGATGCATTTTGAACACAGAAAAACAAGGGGGTTCAAATAAGTTCAACAAAATTGAAAACCCTTTGTAACAGACGAGTTTCCGTATGAAACCCTGATACTTCGAAGGAGATTGTCCGTTTTGTACAAGAAGTGCATCCAGTTTTTGCCGCAAGCCTCTCTACTTTCTTGCACATGCTATGTGGGTGAAATGATGATACCATGCCAACTTGGAACCTTTTCAGAGATCAGTTCAAATGCTTTTCAATTTCATGGCCTTATAGCTCAAAATAATCAGTAAATGCATGAAAAATAACAAATGAAGTCAGAAAGGGTTGTAAATTGATGATGTGGCTTTGAATGGTGCATTTTGAACAAAGAAAAACAAGGGGTTCAAATAAGTTCAACAAAATCGAAATCCCTTTGTAACAAACTTGTTTCCGTATGAAACCCTGATACTGAGATTGTCCGTTTTGTACACGAAGTGCATCCAGTTTTTGTCGTAAGCCTCTCTACTTTCTTGCACATGCTATGTGGGTGAAATGATGATACCATGCCAACTTGGAACCTTTTCAGAGTTCATTTCAAATACTTTTCAATTTCATGGTCTTATAGCTCAAAATAATCAGTAAATGCATGAAAAATAACAAATGATGTCAGAAAGGGTTGTAAATTGATGATGTGGCTTTGAATGGTGCATTTTGAACACAGAAAAACAAGGGGGTTAAAATAAGTTCAAAAAAAGTGAAATCCCTTTGTAACAGACGAGTTTCCGTATGAAACCGTGATACTTCGAAGGAGATTGTCCGTTTTGTACACGAAGTGCATCCAGTTTTTGCCGTAAGCCTCTCTACATTCTTGCACATGCTATGTGGGTGAAATGATGATACCATGCCAACTTGGAACCTTTTCAGAGTTCATTTCAAATGCTTTTCAATTTCATGGTCTTATAGCTCAAAATAATCAGTAAATGCATGAAAAATAACAAATGAAGTCAGAAAGGGTTGTAAATTGATGATGTGGCTTTGAATGGTGCATTTTGAACACAGAAAAACAAGGGGGTTCAAATAAGTTCAACAAAATCGAAATACCTTTGTAACAAACTTGTTTCCGTATGAAACCCTGATACTGAGATTGTCCGTTTTGTACACGACGTGCATCTAGTTTTTGCCGTAAGCCTCTCTACTTTCTTGCACATGCTATGTGGGTGAAATGATGATACCATGCCAACTTGGAACGTTTTCAGAGTTCATTTCAAATGCTTTTCAATTTCATGGTCTTATAGCTCAAAATAATCAGTAAATGCATGAAAAATAACGAATGAAGTCAGAAAGGGTTGTAAATTGATGATGTGGCTTTGAATGATGCATTTTGAACACAGAAAAACAAGGGGGTTCAAATAAGTTCAACAAAATTGAAAACCCTTTGTAACAGACGAGTTTCCGTATGAAACCCTGATACTTCGAAGGAGATTGTCCGTTTTGTACAAGAAGTGCATCCAGTTTTTGCCGCAAGCCTCTCTACTTTCTTGCACATGCTATGTGGGTGAAATGATGATACCATGCCAACTTGGAACCTTTTCAGAGATCAGTTCAAATGCTTTTCAATTTCATGGCCTTATAGCTCAAAATAATCAGTAAATGCATGAAAAATAACAAATGAAGTCAGAAAGGGTTGTAAATTGATGATGTGGCTTTGAATGGAGCATTTTGAACAAAGAAAAACAAGGGGTTCAAATAAGTTCAACAAAATCGAAATCCCTTTGTAATAAACTTGTTTCCGTATGAAACCCTGATACTGAGATTGTCCGTTTTGTACACGAAGTGCATCCAGTTTTTGTCGTAAGCCTCTCTACTTTCTTGCACATGCTATGTGGGTGAAATGATGATACCATGCCAACTTGGAACCTTTTCAGAGTTCATTTCAAATACTTTTCAATTTCATGGTCTTATAGCTCAAAATAATCAGTAAATGCATGAAAAATAACAAATGAAGTCAGAAAGGGTTGTAAATTGATGATGTGGCTTTGAATGGTGCATTTTGAACACAGAAAAACAAGGGGGTTAAAATAAGTTCAAAAAAATTGAAATCCCTTTGTAACAGACGAGTTTCCGTATGAAACCGTGATACTTCGAAGGAGATTGTCCGTTTTGTACACGAAGTGCATCCAGTTTTTGCCGTAAGCCTCTCTACATTCTTGCACATGCTATGTGGGTGAAATTATGATACCATGCCAACTTGGAACCTTTTCAGAGTTCATTTCAAATGCTTTTCAATTTCATGGTCTTATAGCTCAAAACAATCAGTAAATGCATGAAAAATAACAAATGAAGTCAGAAAGGGTTGTAAATTGATGATGTGGATTTGAATGGTGCATTTTGAAAACAGAAAAACAAGGGGGTTCGTATAAGTTCAAATAAATTGAAATCCCTTTGTAGCAGACGAGTTTCCGTATGAAACCCTCATACTTCGAAGGAGATTGTCCGTTTTGTACACGAAGTGCATCCAGTTTTTGCCGAAAGCCTCTCTACTTTCTTGCACATGCTATGTGGGTGAAATGATGATACCATGCCAACTTGGAACCTTTTCAGAGTTCATTTCAAATGCTTTTCAATTTCATGGTCTTATAGCTCAAAATGATCAGTAAATGCACGAAAAATAAAAAATGAAGTCAGAAAGGGTTGTAAATTTATGATGTGGCTTTGAATGGTGCATTTTGAACACAGCAAAAACAAGGGGGTTCAAATAAGTTCAAAAAAATTGAAATCCCTTTGTAGCAGACGAGTTTCCGTATGAAACCCTGATACTGAGATTGTCCGTTTTGTACACGAAGTGCATCCAGTTTTTGCCGTAAGCTTCTCTACTTTCTTGCACATGCTATGTGGGTGAAATGATGATACTATGCGAACTTGGAACCTTTTCAGAGTTCATTTCAAATGCTTTTCAATTTCATGGTCTTATAGCTCAAAATAATCAGTAAATGCATGAAAAATAACAAATGAAGTCAGAAACGGTTGTAAATTGATGATGTGGCTTTGAATGATGCATTTTGAACAAAGAAAAACAAGGGGGTTCAAATAAGTTCAACAAAATTGAAATCCCTTTGTAACAGACGAGTTTCCGTATGAAACCCTCATACTCCGAAGGAGATTGTCCGTTTTGTACAAGAAGTGCATCCAGTTTTTGCCGTAAGCCTCTCTACTTTCTTGCACATGCTATGTGGGTGAAATGATGATACCATGCCAACTTGGAACCTTTTCAGAGTTCATTTCAAATGCTTTTCAATTTCATGGTCTTATAGCTCAAAATAATCAGTAAATGCACGAAAAATAAAAAATGAAGTCAGAAAGGGTTGTAAATTTATGATGTGGCTTTGAATGGTGCATTTTGAACACAGCAAAAACAAGGGGGTTAAAATAAGTTCAAAAAAATTGAAATCCCTTTGTAACAGACGAGTTTCCGTATGAAACCGTGATACTTCGAAGGAGATTGTCCGTTTTGTACACGAAGTGCATCCAGTTTTTGCCGTAAGCCTCTCTACATTCTTGCACATGCTATGTGGGTGAAATGATGATACCATGCCAACTTGGAACCTTTTCAGAGTTCATTTCAAATGCTTTTCAATTTCATGGTCTTATAGCTCAAAACAATCAGTAAATGCATGAAAAATAACAAATGAAGTCAGAAAGGGTTGTAAATTGATGATGTGGATTTGAATGGTGCATTTTGAAAACAGAAAAACAAGGGGGTTCGTATAAGTTCAAATAAATTGAAATCCCTTTGTAGCAGACGAGTTTCCGTATGAAACCCTCATACTTCGAAGGAGATTGTCCGTTTTGTACACGAAGTGCATCCAGTTTTTGCCGAAAGCCTCTCTACTTTCTTGCACATGCTATGTGGGTGAAATGATGATACCATGCCAACTTGGAACCTTTTCAGAGTTCATTTCAAATGCTTTTCAATTTCATGGTCTTATAGCTCAAAATGATCAGTAAATGCACGAAAAATAAAAAATGAAGTCAGAAAGGGTTGTAAATTTATGATGTGGCTTTGAATGGTGCATTTTGAACACAGCAAAAACAAGGGGGTTCAAATAAGTTCAAAAAAATTGAAATCCCTTTGTAGCAGACGAGTTTCCGTATGAAACCCTGATACTGAGATTGTCCGTTTTGTACACGAAGTGCATCCAGTTTTTGCCGTAAGCTTCTCTACTTTCTTGCACATGCTATGTGGGTGAAATGATGATACTATGCGAACTTGGAACCTTTTCAGAGTTCATTTCAAATGCTTTTCAATTTCATGGTCTTATAGCTCAAAATAATCAGTAAATGCATGAAAAATAACAAATGAAGTCAGAAACGGTTGTAAATTGATGATGTGGCTTTGAATGATGCATTTTGAACAAAGAAAAACAAGGGGGTTCAAATAAGTTCAACAAAATTGAAATCCCTTTGTAACAGACGAGTTTCCGTATGAAACCCTCATACTCCGAAGGAGATTGTCCGTTTTGTACAAGAAGTGCATCCAGTTTTTGCCGTAAGCCTCTCTACTTTCTTGCACATGCTATGTGGGTGAAATGATGATACCATGCCAACTTGGAACCTTTTCAGAGTTCATTTCAAATGCTTTTCAATTTCATGGTCTTATAGCTCAAAATAATCAGTAAATGCATGAAAAATAACAAATGAAGTCAAAAAGGGTTGTAAATTGATGATGTGGCTTTGAATGGTGCATTTTGAACACAGAAAAACAAGGGCTTCAAATAAGTTCAACAAAATCGAAATCCCTTTGTAATAGACTAGTTTCCGTATGAAATCCTCATACTGAGATTGTCCGTTTTGTACATGAAGTGCATCCAGTTTTTGTCGTAACACTACTGGAATTCATAAATTTGCCGTCTGCTTGGCCTTTGCCGTCAGCTGACACATGGCAAAGGTATTCCTTGCCGTCAGCTGTCACAGTGCTGATGGCAAAGAGGTGGCAGATGGAAAAAGATTATTTTGCCGTCGGCCACTTCTCTGCCGTCCGTTGGCCGACGGCAAAGAAGCCCTACGCGGACGGCAAAGAGAGGGCGGACGGCAAAGCCCCCCCCCAACGGCCGAAACGCCACCCCACACACCCCTCCCCTTTGCCGTCCGCCTGGGAGCGCGGCGGACGGCAAAGGTGACGGCGGCCCACCAACCCAACCCCCCACCCGGTGCCCCCCCGGGACCTTTGCCGTCGGCCTTGGGGGCCTTTGCCGTCAGCCTAGGAGCGCGGCGGACGGCAAAGGCCCGGCAGCCTTGCCACGTCCACGCGCACCCCCGCCCCCCTCCAACCCTTCCCACGTAGCCCGTTGCTCGGATCCCTGCCCCGCGCCGCCGCCTGCCCTGCGCCTGCTGTCTGCGCCGCCGCCGCCCCGCGCCGCTCCTACTCCCTGCCCCGCGCCGCCGCCTACCCCGCGCCGCCGCTGCCCCGCGCCGCCGCCTGCCCTGCGCCGCTCCTCCTCCCTGCCCCGCGCCGCCGCCTGCCCCGCGCCGCCGCCTGCTGCCGCCTGCCCCGCGCCGCTCCTCCTCCCTGCCCCGCGCCGCCCCTCCTACACCGCCCCTCCTGCGCCGTCCCTCCTCCCTGCGGCACCACTCCTCCCTGCGCCTCCTCCCTGCGCCGCCCCTCCTCCGTGCACCGCCCTTCCTCCCTAGGTAAATTTATTTCTGTTTTTTTTCTTCTCTTTTGTCATTTTTAGGTTCATGGTAATTAGTTTGTGGTAATTAGTTTGTTAGGTTATACTATATACGAGGATGATAACATTAGTTGTCAAGCATGATGTGTTTTTTTGGTTTTGTTTCTATTTAATGGTATTTGTAGTTTGAAAACGCCGATGTGTTCTGTGTCACACATGTGATACTTATTATGTACAAAAAATATTTTTTTCTCATAGTACCTCTTCATCGGAATGGCTAAAAAACAATATATTTTTTTGACTCGGGAGTACTGATGATGTGTTTCAAGAAAAAAGTGGTGTCATTAGAAAAGAAAAAGGTTTAGGGTTGAGCACATTATTCTATCTTCGAAGATCGACCCGGTACCCTCCCAAAAAAAGATCGACCCGGTCCAGCTGATTCATGAGCACAACGACGTGGGAAGCACTATGTTGTGGTGTGTGTGCTTCCACCGGACAAAGCAATGAAATTTTGAAACATGGACGCGGCGCCGGACCAGGCGTTGACGGCGGAGGCGGCGGCCGTGCTCTCCCCGAGCGGGCCAGTCAGGTAGCTGATGAAGTTGGAGGAGATGCCGTAGTACGCGAACCCCCGACCCCCCGACCCCCGACGCCACTGACCCCTGACCCCCGACGCCACTCACCCTCGACCCCCGACCCCCTACCCCGACCGTGATGCCACTGACCCCCAACTCCCGAGCCCGGACACCTCTTTGGCCCCTTGTTGACCGAAAAGACCCCAACCCCCGACGCTAGTGACCCTCAACCCCCGACAACACTCACCCTCGACCCCCAACCCCCGACCCCGACCCCCAACGCCACTGACCCCCGATCCCCGACGCCCGACGCCACTGACCCTCGACCCCCGACTATCCGGGGAAGAATATGAATGTATACATGCAGCCGCTTAAGGATGAGTTGCAAGAAGCCTGGGATAATGGGATCAAGACCTACGACGGGGCTACCAAAACAAATTTCAAAATGCATGTGTGGTACATGTACTCGACGCATGATTATCCGGCGTTTGCGCTATTCGCTGGCTGGTGTGTGCATGGAAGGTTCCCGTGCACCACATGCAAGGCAGCTCTTCAGTTCCGTTGGCTGCAGGCTGGTCGCAAGTATTCTTGCTTCGACATGCATAGACAATTCCTGGATCCTGACCATAAGTTCAGAAAAGACAAGAAGAATTTCATCAAAGGTAGAGTTGTCAAAGACACTGCACCAGCTGCGTTGACAGGCCAACAGACCCTTGATCAGTTAAACGCTCTTGAGCCTGATCCTTTGCGTCCAGGATACTTCAAAGGGTATAATACGGAACACGCCTGGACTCACAAGTCATGCTTATGGGATCTCCCTTACTTCAAAGACCTCCTTTGCCCACACAACATTGACGTGATGCACACTGAAAAGAATATTGCGGAGGCCATTTTTGGTACATTGTTCGGCATAAAGGGGAAGTCAAAACATAATCCTAAGGCTAGAATCGACCTGGAGGCTCTATGTGATAGACCGTTGCAAAACTTTCGACAACGGAAAGGAAAGCAAAGCATAGCGAAGCCAAAAGCATGGTTCAATCTTGAAAGGCCAGCTATGAGGGAAATGCTATTGTGGGTGAAAATGCGGTTGATGTTCCCCGATGGGTATGCTGTGAATCTAAAGAGGGGAGCGAGTCTTGAGAAATTGAAAATATTTGGGCTCAAGAGTCATGATTGGCACATATGGATTGAGCGGGTAATGCCGGTGATGTTGCGTGGCTTTATCCCTGAGGATGAATGGCTAGTACTGGCAGAGCTGAGCTATTTCTTCCGTTCTCTTTGTGCGAAAGAACTATCGCCTGGCGTGCTAGATGAAATGGAAGAGTTGGCGCCGGAGTTGGTCTGCAAATTAGAAAAGATCTTTCCACCGGGCTTCTTTAATCCAATGCAACATTTGATTTTGCATCTCCCGACCGAGGCAAGAATGGGGGGGCCCGTTCAAAATCGATGGTGCTACTCAACTGAGAGGATGCAGAAGACGCTTCGAGCTAAGTGTAAAAATAAACGTAGAATTGAAGCATCGATGGCCGAGGCATTCATTACTGAGGAGGCGGCAAACTTCGTGACAGCACACTACGAAGCCAAAAATCATCATTTGCATAACCCAAAGCCTCGGTACAATGATGGCGATCGAGAAAAAGTTCGATCCAACCTGAGCCTATTCAAAGGTAAGCTCGCACCATCCGGTGCTTCGAAAGGGAAATCGTTGGATGTCGAAGAATGGCGGACCATTTCATTGTATATCTTCACCAACCTAACAGAAGTGCGGCCGTACATCGAGTAAGTTCTCGGTAATTTATTGTTCCGCAACTTCTAATTGCTTTGAACTACTCTTATTCCCGGATATTTGATATAGTCGATACGTCGCCGAATTCTCGGATGGAGCGGTCATCGAAAAGGATTCCGTTGAAGAGTATGAGCTTCTCGCAAAGCATGGAGGCGACTATCCTGGTTTCATCTCTTGGTTCAAACAAAGGGTAATTAATTACCATTAAGGGCCCATTTGATTTATTGGTCTAATTTGCGGCTAATGCATCCATTCTTTCGTATTAAACTTGTAGGCTGAAGCAGAGTCTATGGACGCCGAGTTGAGACAAGTCGCTAATGGTTTTGACTATAAGGTCCGTTCATTTGACAAATACAACATCAACGGGTATCACTTTCATACCTTTGGCAAAGAGCTATCTATGCCCGACCTAAAGACTACAAATTGTTCTGTCTCTGCTATCGGCGAAGGAGACACCGAGTATTATGGAAGGGTTGAAGCAATTTATGAACTTCTATTCTATGGTGAAAACCCACCGACCGTCGTAGTCTTGAAATGTTATTGTATTGAGCCGAGGGAGACTAGAAGGACTCATGAACATATAGGACTAGTCGAAATCAACCAAAACACCCACTTAGATGTTCCCGATGTCTATATTATGGCTCAACAGGCGACACAAGTTTTCTATCTACCGTGGGCCTGCCAAACTGATCCAAATCTCAAAGGTTGGGATGTCGTTTATGAAGTGCCACCACATTTTAGACCACCTACCCTCAATGAAGAGGATTACGAACCTCACATTAACCCAGACACATATGAAGGAGAATTCTTCCAAGAAACACGTATGTCCAAGAAACGTTTCAAGAACCGCTCTACTTCACCCCAGAACATTGAAGTAGACAGCGACAGTGAATCTGTCTTAACCCCTGAGCCCGAACAGGACGAGCTGGAAGAAGAAGAGGTTACTGCTGCGGATGACCTGTCACTTCTTGACCGATTACATAATGGTGGCCTTCCACATGTTCTTCTAGATAGTGATGATGATGATGCATTTATTGATGATAGTGATGATCATGATGCATTTATTGACCCCGAAGCATATATAGACGAGGACGATTGTTATTAGTTCATGTCAGGTATTCAACTATTATACTATATATAAATTTTGAGTTCATGTTAGGTATTCAATTTTTATTAGTCATGTTGGTATTCTATGTTGTACTAATTTCATTTACTCTTTGTCACAACAGGTGTTGAAAGATGGTGGGAAAGGGTCGAAAGCACGCCGCGGCTGCTTCTTCGTCGGCGGGTGATGGGATGGATACTTCCATTCCTGCCTCGCCTCTTCGGAGAGTGTTGCTCTCTACTATGCAAGGAGCGCCCCCCGTGAGAGGAGGTCGACCACCCGCGAAGCCGAGAGGCACTAAAGGTACACGTTGTATTCATGTTGGTATTTATGTTGTACTCATGTTGTATGCATATTGGTATTTATATACATTTTATTACTCATGTTGGTATTTATGTTGTCCTAAAGGTACACGTGGCCGCGGGAGAGGTAGGGCCACACGGTCTCCGCCACCACCCCAAGCTGATTCACCAGAGCACAGGAGGACTTCTAGGGTGGATTCGTCTGAGGTGGAGGCTACACGGTCTCTGGTTCACGAGCCTTGGGTCGACGAGCCTTCGACCCACGAGACTCGTGTCCCAGAGGCTTCCATCCAGACGATTGCGGAGCACAGCAGGGATGAGGGTACGTCCCAAGAGACCCAGTGGGATACCTGTTGGAAATATGCCCTAGAGGCAATAATAAATTAGTTATTATTATATTTCTTAGTTCATGATAATCGTTTATTATCCATGCTATAATTGTATTGATTGGAAACACAATACTTGTGTGGATACATAGACAAAACACTGTCCCTAGTAAGCCTCTAGTTGACTAGCTCGTTGATCAAAGATGGTCAAGGTTTCCTGGCCATAGGCAAGTGTTGTCACTTAATAACGAGATCACATCATTAGGAGAATCATGTGATGGACTAGACCCAAACTAATAGACGTAGCATGTTGATCGTGTCATTTTGTTGCTACTGTTTTCTGCGTGTCAAGTATTTATTCCTATGACCATGAGATCATATAACTCACTGACACCGGAGGAATGCTTTGTGTGTATCAAACGTCCCAACGTAACTGGGTGATTATAAAGATGCTCTACAGGTATATCCGAAGGTGTTAGTTGAGTTAGTATGGATCAAGACTGGGATTTGTCACTCCGTGTGACGGAGAGGTATCTCGGGGCCCACTCGGTAATACAACATCACACACAAGCCTTGCAAGCAATGTAACTTAGTGTAAGTTGCGGGATCTTGTATTACGGAACGAGTAAAGAGACTTGCCGGTAAACGAGATTGAAATAGGTATGCGGATACTGACGATCGAATCTCGGGCAAGTAACATACCGAAGGACAAAGGGAATGACATACGGGATTATACGAATCCTTGGCACTGAGGTTCAAACGATAAGATCTTCGTAGAATATGTAGGATCCAATATGGGCATCCAGGTCCCGCTATTGGATATTGACCGAGGAGTCTCTCGGGTCATGTCTACATAGTTCTCGAACCCGCAGGGTCTGCACGCTTAAGGTTCGACGTTGTTTTATGCGTATTTGAGTTATATGGTTGGTTACCGAATGTTGTTCGGAGTCCCGGATGAGATCACGGATGTCACGAGGGTTTCCGGAATGGTCCGGAAACGAAGATTGATATATAGGATGACCTCATTTGATTACCGGAAGGTTTTCGGAGTTACCGGGAATGACGAATGGGTTCCGGGAGTTCACCGGGGGGGGGGGGGCAACCCACCCCGGGGAAGCCCATAGGCCTTGGGGGAGACACACCAGCTCTTAGTGGGCTGGTGGGACAGCCCACAAGTGCCCTATGTGCCAAGGATAAGAAAATCAAGAGAGAAAGAAAAAAAAAGGAGGAGGTGGGAAGGAAGGGGGACTCCCTCCCACCAAACCTAGTCCAACTCGGTTTGGGGGGGGAGAGTCCTCCCCCTTGGACTCGGCCGACCCCCTTGAGCCCCAAGGCAAGGCCCCCTCCCTCCCACCTATATATACGGAGGTTTTAGGGCTGATTTGAGACGACTTTTCCACGGCAGCCCGACCACATACCTCCACGGTTTTTCCTCTAGATCGCGTTTGTGCGGAGCTCGGACGGAGCCCTGCTGAGACAAGGTCATCACCAACCTCCGGAGCGCCGTCACGCTGCCGGAGAACTCATCTACCTCTCCGTCTCTCTTGCTGGATCAAGAAGGCCGAGATCATCGTTGAGCTGTACGTGTGCTGAACGCGGAGGTGCCGTCCGTTCGGTACTAGATCGTGGGACTGATCGCCGGATTGTTCGCGGGGCGGATCGAGGGACGTGAGGACGTTCCACTACATCAACCTCGTTCTCTAATGCTTCTGCTGTACGGTCTACAAGGGTACGTAGATCACTCATCCCCTCTCGTAGATGGACATCACCATGATAGGTCTTCGTGCGCGTAGGAAATTTTTTGTTTCCCATGCGACGTTCCCCAACAGTGGCATCATGAGCTAGGTTCATGCGTAGATGTCTTCTCGAGTAGAACAATAAAGTTTTTGTGGGCGGTGATGTGCGTTTTGCTGCCCTCCTTAGTCTTTTCTTGATTCCGCGGTATTGTTGGATTGAAGCGGCTTGGACCGACATTACTCGTACGCTTACGAGAGACTGGTTTCATCGTTACGAGTAACCCCCTTTGCTCAAAGATGTCTGGCAAGTGTCGGTTTCTCCAACTTTAGTTGAATCGGATTTGACCGAGGAGGTCCTTGGATGAGGTTAAATAGCAACTCATATATCTCCGTTGTGGTGTTTGCGTAAGTAAGATGCGATCCTACTAGATACCCTTAGTCACCACGTAAAACATGCAACAACAAAATTAGAGGACGTCTAACTTGTTTTTGCAGGGTATGATTGTGATGTGATATGGCCAACGATGTGATGTGATATATTGGATGTATGAGATGATCATGTTGTAATAGAAATATCGACTTGCACGTCGATGGTACGGCAACCGGCAGGAGCCATAGGGTTGTCTTTATACTAACGTTTGTGCTTGCAGATGCGTTTACTATTTTGCTAGGATGTAGCTTTAGTAGTAATAGCATGAGTAGCACGACAACCCCGATGGCAACACGTTGATGGATGATCATGGTGTGGCGCCGGTGACAAGAAGATCGTGCCGGTGCTTTGGTGATGGAGATCAAGAAGCACGTGATGATGGCCATATCATGTCACTTATGAATTGCATGTGATGTTAATCCTTTTATGCACCTTATTTTGCTTAAGAATGATGGTAGCATTATGAGGTGATCTCTCACTAAAATTTCAAGACGAAATTGTGTTCTCCCCGACTGTGCACCGTTGCTACAGTTCGTCGTTTCGAGACACCACGTGATGATCGGGTGTGATAGACTCAACGTTCACATACAACGGGTGCAAAACAGTTGCGCACGCGGAACACTCGTGTTAAGCTTGACGAGCCTAGCATGTGCAGACATGGCCTCGGAACACATGAGACCGAAAGGTCGAGCATGAATCGTTACTTGATATGATTAGCATAGAGATGCTTACCACTGAAACTATTCTCGACTCACGTGATGATCGGACTTGAGATAGTGGATTTGGATCATGTACCAATCAAATGACTAGAGAGATGTACTTGTTGAGTGGGAGTTCTTAAGTAATATGATTAATTGAACTAATTGTCATGAACATAGTCTAATGGTCTTTGCTAATTACGATGTAGCTTGCGCTATAGCTCTACTGTTTTTATATGTTCCTAGAGAAAATTTAGTTGAAAGTTGATAGTAGCAAACTTTGCAGACTGAGTCTGTAAAACCGAGGATTGTCCTCGTTGCTGCGCAGAAGGCTTATGTCCTTAATGCAACACTCGGTGTGTTGAACCTCGAGCGTCGTCTGTGGATGCTGTGAACATCCGACATACACATTTCTGATGACTACACGATAGTTCAGTGCAAAATACTTAAATGGCTTAGAAGCAAGGCGCCGAAAACGTTTTAAAACGTCACGGAACATAAGTGATGTTCTAAAGAGATGAAATTGTGATTTCATGCTTGTGCCCTTGTTAAGAGGTACGTGACCTCCAACAAGATTCTTTGTCCACAAAGTAAAGGAGAAAAGCTCAATCGTTGAGCATGTGCTCAGATTGTCTGAGTACGACAATCACTTGAATCAAGTGGGAGTTAATCTTCCAGATGAGATAGTGATGGTTCTCCAAAGTCACTGCCACCAAGCTGTGAGAGCTTCGTGATGAACTATAACATATCAAGGATAGATACAATGATCCTTGAGCGATTCGCGATGTTTGACACTGCGAAAGTAGAAATCAAGAAGGAGCGTCAATAGTTGATGGTTTGTAAAACCACTAAGTTTCAAGAAAGGCAAGGGCTAGAAGGGATACTTCGTGAAACGGCAAAACAGTTGCTGCACTAATGAAGAGACCCAAGATTAAACCCAAACCCGAGACTAAGTGCTTCTGTAATGAGGGGAACAGTCACTGAGGCGGAGCAACTCTAGATACTTGGTAGATAAGAAGGCTGGCAAAAGTCGAAAGAAGTGTATTTGATATACATGATGTTGATGTGTACTTTACTAGTACTCCTAGTAGCATGAGGGTATTGGATACCGGTTCGGTTGCTAAGTGATTAGTAACACGAAATGAAAGCTACGGCATAAACGGAGACTAGCTAAAGGCGAGGTGACGATACGTGTTGGAAGTGTTTCCAAGGTTGATATGATCAAACGTCGCACGCTCCCTCTGCCATCGGGATTGGTATTAAACCTAAATAATTGTTATTTGGTGCTTGCGTTAAGCATGAACATGATTGGATCGTGTTTATTGCAATACGATTATTCATTTAAAGAGAATGATGGTTACTCTGTTTTCTTGAATAATCACCTTCAATGGTTTATTGAATCTCGATCGTAGTGTTACACATGTCCATGATATTGGTGCCAAAAGATACGAGTTGATGATGATAGTACCACTTACTTGTGGCATTACCGCTTGAGTCATGTTAGTATAAATTGCATGAAGAGGCTCCATGCTGATGGATCTTTGTACTCACCTGATTTGGAATCACTAGTGACATGCAAATCATACCACATGAGCAAGGCCTTGTTTTTCATTGAGATGAAATAAGATAGTAACTTGTTGGAAGTGATACATTTTGATGTATGCAGTCCAATGGGTGCTGAGGCACGCAGTGGATATCATTATGTTCTTACTTCACTGACGATTTGAGTAGATACTAGAGTATTTACTTAATGAATCACAAGTCTGAAATATTGGAAAGTTCAATTCTGTTTCGGAGTGAAGTTCGTCGTAACAAGAGGATAAACTGTCTACGATATGATCATAGAAATGAATATCTGAGTTACGAGTTTTGGTACGCAGTTAAGACAATGTGGAAATTGTTTCGCAGTTCATGCCACCTGGAACATCATAGTGTGATGATGTGTCTGAACGTCATAGCCACGCACTATTTGGTATGGTGCATACTATGATGTCTCTTATCGAATTACCACTATCATTTATGGGTTATGCATTAGAGACAACCGCACTCACTTTAAATAGGGCACCGCGTATCTTCGTTGAGATGACACAGTATAGACTGAGGTTTAGAGAAATCTAAACTGTCGTTTCTTGAAAGTTTGGGGCTTCGACACTTATGTGAAAAAGTTTCGGTCTGATAAGCTCGAACCCAAAGCGGATAAATGCATCTTCATAGGATATCCAAAACAGTTGGGTACATCTCCTATCTCAGATCCGAAAGCAAAGTGTTTGTTTCTAGAAACGGATCCTTTCTCGAGGAAAGGTTTCTCTCGAAAGAATTGAGTGGGAGAGTGGTAGAACTTGATGAGGTTATTGAACCATCACTTCAACCAGTGTGTAGCAGGGCGCAGGAAGTTGTTCCTGTGGTGCCTACACCAATTGAAGTGGAAGCTGATGATGGTGATCATCAAGCATCGGATCAAGTTACTACAAGCCTCGTAGGTTGACAAGGTCGCGTACTACTACAGAGTGGTACGGTAACCATGTCTTGGAGGTCATGTTGTTGAGCAACAGTGAACCTACGAGTTATGGAGAAAGCGATGGTGGGCCCAGATTCCGACAAATGGCTGGAAGCCATGAAATCCGAGAGAGGATCCATGTATGAAAACAAAGTGTAGACTTTGGAAGAACTACTTGATGGTCAGAGGACTATTGAGTAAAGATGGGTTTTTAAAAGAAAGACAGACGATGATGGTGATAGATCACTATTAAGAAAAGCTCGACTTGTCGCAAAGATGTTTCCGACAAGATCAAACTGTTGACTATGATGAGTCTTCCTCACTCGTAGCAATGCTAAAGGTCTATTAGAATTATGTTAGTTGTTGATGCATTATTTATGAAATATTGCACATAGGATGTCAAAACATTGTTTCCTCGACGGTTTCCTTGAGCAAACATTGTATGTGATACAACCAAGAGGTTTTGTCGATCCTAAAGATACTAGCAATTATGCAAGCTCCAGCGATCCTTCAATGGACTGGTGCAAGCATCTCGGAGTTGGAATATATATACTTTGATGAGATGATCAAAGATTTTGGGTTTGTACAAGGTTTATGAGAAACTTGTATTTCCAAAGAAGTGAGTGGGAGCACTATAGAATTTCTGATAAGTATATGTGGTTGACATATTGTGGATCAGAAGTAATGTAGAAATTCTGTAAAGCATACAAGGTTGTTTGAAAGGAGTTTTTCAAAGGAATACCTAGATTCCGCTACTTGAACATTGAGCATCAAAGATCTATGGAGATAGATCGAAAGCGCTTAATAGAAGTTTCAACAAGATGCATGCCTTGACAAGTTTTTGAAGGAGTTCAAAATAGATCAGTAAAGAAGGAGTTCTTGGTTGCGTTGTAAGGTGTGAATTTGAGTAAGACTCAAAACCCGACCACGGCAGAATAAAGAGAATAGACGAAGGTCGCCTTCTATGCCTTAGCCGTAGAATCTAAAGTATGCCATGCTGTGTACCGCACCTGATGTGTGACTTGACTCAAAATCTGTTGAGAGGTACAGAGAGTGATCCATGATTGAATCACTAGCAGCGGTCAATATTTATCCTTAGTAACAAATGGACTAAGGAATTTTTCTCAATTATGGAGGTGGTTACAGAGTTCGTCGTAAAGGGTTACGTCGATGCAAGCTTTGACACTAATCCGAATAACTATGAGTAGTGAAATGGATTCATATAGTAGAGTAGATATTTGGAGCATTTCCGAATAGCACGTAGTAGCAACATCTATAAGATGACATAAAGATTTGTAAAGAACACACGGATCTGAAAGTTTCAGAACCATTGACTACAACCTCTCTCACGAGCAAGACGTGATGAGACCCCATAACTATATGGGTGTTGGATTCGTTGGAATCACATGGTGATGTGAACTAGATTATTGACTCTAGTGCAAGTGGGAGACTGTTGGAAATATGCCCTAGAGGCAATAATAAATTAGTTATTATTATATTTCTTAGTTCATGATAATCGTTTATTATCCATGCTATAATTGTATTGATTGGAAACACAATACTTGTGTGGATACATAGACAAAACACTGTCCCTAGTAAGCCTCTAGTTGACTAGCTCGTTGATCAAAGATGGTCAAGGTTTCCTGGCCATAGGCAAGTGTTGTCACTTGATAACGGGATCACATCATTAGGAGAATCATGTGATGGACTAGACCCAAACTAATAGACGTAGCATGTTGATCGTGTCATTTTGTTGCTACTGTTTTCTGCGTGTCAAGTATTTATTCCTATGACCATGAGATCATATAACTCACTGACACCGGAGGAATGCTTTGTGTGTATCAAACGTCGCAACGTAACTGGGTGACTATAAAGATGCTCTACAGGTATCTCCGAAGGTGTTAGTTGAGTTAGTATGGATCAAGACTGGGATTTGTCACTCCGTGTGACGGAGAGGTATCTCGGGGCCCACTCGGTAATACAACATCACACAAAAGCCTTGCAAGAAATGTAACTTAGTGTAAGTTGCGGGATCTTGTATTACGGAACGAGTAAAGAGACTTGCCGGTAAACGAGATTGAAATAGGTATGCGGATACTGACGATCGAATCTCGGGCAAGTAACATACCGAAGGACAAAGGGAATGACATACGGGATTATACGAATCCTTGGCACTGAGGTTCAAATGATAAGATCTTCGTAGAATATGTAGGATCCAATATGGGCATCCAGGTCCCGCTATTGGATATTGACCGAGGAGTCTCTCGGGTCATGTCTACATAGTTCTCGAACCTGCAGGGTCTGCACACTTAAGGTTCGACGTTGTTTTATGCGTATTTGAGTTATATGGTTGGTTACCGAATGTTGTTCGGAGTCCTGGATGAGATCACGGACGTCACGAGGGTTTCCGGAATGGTCCGAAAACGAAGATTGATATATAGGATGACCTCATTTGATTACCGGAAGGTTTTCAGAGTTATCGGGAATGTACCGGGAATGACGAATGGGTTCCGGGAGTTCACCGGGGGGGCAACCCACCCCGGGGAAGCCCATAAGCCTTGGGGGAGACACACCAGCTCTTAGTGGGCTGGTGGGACAGCCCACAAGTGCCCTATGCGCCAAGGAGAAGAAAATTAAGAGTGAAAAAAAAGGAGGAGGTGGGAAGGAAGGGGGACTCCCTCCCACCAAACCTAGTCCAACTCGGTTTGGGGGGGGGGGAGAGTCCTCCCCCTTGGACTCGGCCGACCCCCTTGGGGCTCCTTGAGCCCAAAGGCAAGCCCTCTCCCTCCCACCTATATATACGGAGGTTTTAGGGCTGATTTGAGACGACTTTTCCACGGCAGCCCGACCACATACCTCCACGGTTTTTCCTCTAGATCGCGTTTGTGCGGAGCTCGGGCGGAGCCCTGCTGAGACAAGGTCATCACCAACCTCCGGAGCGCCGTCATGCTGCCGGAGAACTGTTCTACCCGCTCCTTCTCCTTCTTCTTCTCCTTCTTCTCCTTCTTCTTCTCCTTCTTCTCCTTCTTCTTCTTCTCCTCTTCCTTCTCCTTCTCCTCCTCCTCCTCCTCCTCCTCCTTTTTCTTCTTCTTCTCCTCTTCCTTCTCCTTCTCCTCCTCCTCCTCCTTCTTTTACTTCTTCTTCTCTTTCTCTTCTCCTATAGTTAGCTAGGGTTCCACCTAAATGACATAATTAGCTTAGTTAGCTCCTAACTGGTCTATACTTAGCTAATTTCTCTCCGAAATAACCTATATATACACTACTTCATCTAGTATTATTTTTCTAACTTTCTTATTTGTCATTTTGCAGATTACCTTCACTTCACGGGAAGCTTGGTTGATGGAATGCTTGAAGATGATTTCTTGTACCATGGGTTGTATTGAAACTATTGTAGTATATGAATATATGAAACTTTGTATGCACGTGGATGAAACTGGTGTAATATATGATTTGGTACGGATGTAACTTGCATAATATGTCGCACTATGGTGAGAGTTATTTTAATATGGTTATGAGTACGGAAAGAAATTTACTTATGTCAAATATATATATATATATATATATCCTGATTATTGTTAAAAATGCTGGATATAACAAAAAATAAATAAAAAAGGGGATGGTTCCCCTCTTTGCCGTCTGCCAACACATGGCAAAGGGGGGAAGGCACATGGCAAAGGGGGAATCTGCCCCCTCTCTCTCCCCTCTTTGCCGTCAGCCAACACATGGAAAAGGGGGGAAGGCACATGGCAAAGGGGGAATCTGCCCCCTCTCTGTCCCCTCTTTGACGTCTGCCCCCACATGGCAAAGGGGGGGAGGCAGACGGCAAAGAGGGAATCTGCCCCCTCTCTCTCCCCTCTTTGCCGTCTGCCCCCACATGGCAAAGGGGGGGAGGCAGACGACAAAGAGGGAATCTACCCCCCCCTCTCTCCCCTCTTTGTCGTCTGCCCCCACATGTCAAAGGGGGGGAGGCAGATGGCAAAGAGAGGAGGCCTGCCGTTAACACTTAACGGGGATGTTGCAATATATGCCGTCCCATTTATTTTGCCGTCTGCCCCCTCATGGCAAAGATTCTTTGCCGTTCGCTTTGTGCAAGCAGACGGCAAAGAGCCTCTTCACAGGATTTCTTTTTACCGTCTACTTTGCCATGAGGGGGCAGACGGCAAAGCCTTTGCCGTCCGTGGTTGCCCCCTTTGCCGTCCGCCTTGGTAGACGGCAAATTTCTGAATTTCAGTAGTGTAAGCCTCTCTACTTTCTTGCACATGCTATATGGGTGAGATGATGATACCATGCCAACTTCGAACCTTTTCAGAGTTCATTTCAAATGCTTTTCCATTTCATGGTCTTATAGCTCAAAATAATTAGTAAATGCAAGAAAAATAACAAATAAAGTCAGAAAGGGATGTAAATTGATGTGCATTTCGAACACAGAAAAACAAGGGGGTTCAAATAAGTTCAAAAAAATTGAAATCCCTTTATAACAGACGAGTTTCCGTATGAAACCGTGATACTTCGAAGGAGATTGTCCGTTTTGTACACGAAGTGCATCCAGTTTTTGCCGTAAGCCTCTCTACTTTCTTGCAGATGCTACGTGGGTGAAATGATGATACCATGCCAACTTGGAACCTTTTCAGAGTTCAATTCAAATGCTTTTCAATTTCATGGTCTTATAGCTCAAAATAATCAGTAAATGCATGAAAATAACAAATGAAGTCAGAAAGGGTTGTAAATTGATGATGTGGCTTTGAATGGTGCATTTTGAACACGGAAAAACCAGGGGGTTCAAATAAGTTCAACAAAATTGAAATCCCTTTGTAACACACGAGTTTCCGTATGAAAACCCTGATACTGAGATTGTCCGTTTTGTACACGAAGTGTATCCAGTTTTTGCCGTAAGCCTCTCTACTTTCTTGCATATGCTATGTGGGTGAAATGATGATACCATGCCAACTTGGAACCTTTTCAGAGTTCATTTCAAATGCTTTTCAATTTCATGGTCTTATAGCTCAAAATAATCAGTAAATGCATGAAAAATAACAAATGAAGTCAGAAAGGGTTGTAAATTGATGATGTGGCTTTCAGTGGTGCATTTTGAATACAGAAAATCAAGGGGGTTCAAATAAGTTCAACAAAATAGAAATCCCTTTGTAACACAGGAGTTTCCGTATGAAAACCCTGATACTTCGAAGGAGATTGTCCGTTTTGTACAAGAAGTGCATCCAGTTTTTGCCGTAAGCCTCTCTACTTTCTTGCACATGCTATGTGGGTGAAATGATGATACCATGCCAACTTTGAACCTTTTCAGAGTTCATTTCAAATGCTTTTCAATTTCATGGTCTTATAGCTCAAAATAATCAGTAAATGCATGAAAAATGACAAATGAAGTCAGAAAGGGTTGTAAATTGATGATGTAGCTTTGAATGGTGCATTTTGAACACAAAAAAACAAGGGGGTTCAAATAAGTTCAAAAAAAGCCCTTTGTGACAGACGAGTTTCCGTATGAAACCGTGATACTTCGAAGGAGATTGTCCGTTTTGTACACGAAGTGCATCCCGTTTTTGCCGTAAGCCTCTCTACTTTCTTGCACATGCTATGTGGGTGAAATGATGATACCATGCCAACTTGGAACCTTTTCAGAGTTCATTTCAAATGCTTTTCAATTTCATGGTCTTATAGCTAAAAATAAACAGTAAATGCATGAAAAATAACAAATGAAGTCAGAAAGGGTTGTAAATTGATGTTGTGGATTTGAATGGTGCATTTTGAAAACAGAAAAACAAGGGGGTTCAAATAAGTTCAAATAAATTGAAATCCCTTTGTAGTAGACGAGTTTCCGTATGAAACCCTCATACTTCGAAGTAGATTGTCCGTTTTGTACACAAAAGTGCACCCAGTTTTTGCCGAAAGCCTCTCTACTTTCTTGCACATGCTATGTGGGTGAAATGATGATACCATGCCAACTTGGAACCTTTTCAGAGTTCATTTCAAATGGTTTTCAATTTCATGGTCTTATAGCTCAAAATGATCAGTAAATGCACGAAAAATAACAAATGAAGTCAGAAAGGGTTGTAAATTGATGACGTGGCTTTGAATGGTGCATTTTGAACACAGAAAAACAAGGGGGTTCAAATAAGTTGAACAAAATTTAAATCCCTTTGGAACAAACCAGTTTCCGTATGAAACCCTCATACTGAGATTGTCCGTTTTGTACACGAAGTGCATCCAGTTTTTGCCGTAAGATTCTCTACTTTCTCGGACATGCTATGTGGGTGAAATGATGATACCATGCCAACTTGGAACCTTTTCAGAGTTCATTTCAAATGCTTTTCAATTTCATGGTCTTATAGCTCAAAATAATCAGTAAATGCATGAAAAATAACAAATGAAGTCAGAAAGGGTTGTAAATTGATGATGTGGCTTTGAATGGTGCATTTTGAACAGAGAAAAACAAGGGGGTCCAAATAAGTTCAACAAAATTGAAATCCCTTTGTAACAGACGAGTTTCCGTATGAAACCGTGATACTTCGAAGGAGATTGTCCGTTTTGTACACGAAGTGCATCCAGTTTTTGCCGTAAGCCTCTCTACTTTCTTGCACATGATGTGTGGGTGAAATGATGATACCATGCCAACTTGGAACCTTTTCAGAGTTCATTTCAAATGCTTTTGAATTTCATGGTCTTATAGCTCAAAATAATGAGTAAATGCATGAAAAATAACAAATGAAGTCAGAAAGGGTTGTAAATTGATGATGTAGCTTTGAATGGAGCATTTTGAACACAGAAAAACAAGGGGGGTTCAAATAAGTTCAAAAAAATTGAAATCCCTTTGTAAGAGACGAGTTTCCGTATGAAACCCTGATACTTCCAAGGAGATTGTCCGTTTTGTACACGAAGTGCATCCAGTTTTTGCCGTAAGCCTCTCTACTTTCTTGCACATGCTATGTGGGTGAAATGATGATACCATGTGAACTTGGAACCTTTTCAGAGTTCATTTCAAATGATTTTCAATTTCATGGTCTTATAGCTCAAAATAATCAGTAAATGCATGAAAAATAACAAATGAAGTGAGAAAGGGTTCTAAATTGATGATGTGGCTTTGAATGGTGCATTTTGAACACATAAAAACAAGGGGGTTCAAATAAGTTCAACAAAATTAAAATCCCTTTGTAATAGACCAGTTTTCGTATGAAACCCTCATACTGAGATTGTCCGTTTTGTACACGAAGTGTATCCAGTTTTTGCCGTAAGCCTCTCTACTTTCTTGCACATGCTATGTGGGTGAAATGATGATACCATGCCAACTTGGAACCTTTTGAGATTTCATTTCAAATGCTTTTCAATTTCATGGTCTTATAGCTCAAAATAATTAGTAAATGCATGAAAAATAACAAATGAAGTGAGAAAGGGTTGTAAATTGATGATGTGGCTTTGAATGGTGCATTTTGAACACGGAAATATAAGGGGGTTCAAATAAGTTCAACAAAATTGAAATCCCTCTGTAACACACGAGTTTCCGTATGAAACCGTGATAGTGAGATTGTCCCTTTTGTACACGAAGTGTATCCAGTTTTTGCCGTAAGCCTCTCTACTTTCTTGCACATGCTATGTGGGTGAAATGATGATACCGTGCCAACTTGGAACCTTTTCAGAGTTCATTTCAAATGCTTTTCAATTTCATGGTCTTATAGCTCAAAATAATCAGTAAATGCATGAAAAATAACAAATGAAGTTAGAAAGGGTTGTAAATTGATGAAGTGGCTTTGAATGGTGCATTTTGAACACATAAAAACAAGGGGGTTCAAATAAGTTCAACAAAATTAAAATCCCTTTGTAACAGACCAGTTTTCGTATGAAACCCTCATACTGAGATTGTCCATTTTGTACACGAAGTGTATCCAGTTTTTGCCGTAAGCCTCTCTACTTTCTTGCACATGCTATGTGGGTGAAATGATGATACCATGCCAACTTGGAACCTTTTGAGATTTCATTTCAAATGCTTTTCAATTTCATGGTCTTATAGCTCAAAATAATCAGTAAATGCATGAAAAATAACAAATGAAGTCAGAAAGGGTTGTAAATTGATGATGTGGCTTTCAATGGTGCATTTTGAACACAGAAAATCAAGGGGGTTCAAATAAGTTCAACAAAATTGAAATCCCTTTGTAACAGACGAGTTTCCGTATGAAACCCTGATTCTGAGATTGTCCGTTTTGTACAGGAAGTGCATCCAGTTTTTGCCGTAAGCTTCTCTACTTTCTTGCACATGCTATGTGGGTGAAATGATGATACCATGCCAACTTTGAACCTTTTCAGAGTTCATTTCAAATGCTTTTCAATTTCATGGTCTTATAGCTCAAAATAATCAGTAAATGCATGAAAAATGACAAATGATGTCAGAAAGGGTTGTAAATTGATGATGTGGCTTTGAATGGTGCATTTTGAACACAGAAAAACAAGGGGGTTCAAATAAGTTCAAAAAAATCCCTTTGTAATAGACGAGTTTCTGTATGAAACCGTGAGACTTCGAAGGAGATTGTCCGTTTTGTACACGAAGTGCATCCCGTTTTTGCCGTAAGCCTCTCTACTTTCTTGCACATGCTATGTGGGTGAAATGATGATACCATGCCAACTTGGAACCTTTTCAGAGTTCATTTCAAATGCTTTTCAATTTCATGGTCTTATAGCTAAAAATAAACAGTAAATGCATGAAAAATAACAAATGAAGTCAGAAAGGGTTGTAAATTGATGATGTGGATTTGAATGGTGCATTTTGAAAACATAAAAACAAGGGGGTTCAAATAAGTTCAAATAAATTGAAATCCCTTTGTAGCAGACGAGTTTCCGTATGAAACCCTCATACTTCGAAGTAGATTGTCCGTTTTGTACACAAAAGTGCATCCAGTTTTTGCCGAAAGCCTCTCTACTTTCTTTCACATGCTATGTGGGTGAAATGATGATACCATGCCAACTTGGAACCTTTTCAGAGTTCATTTCAAATGCTTTTCAATTTCATGGTCTTATAGCTCAAAATGATCAGTAAATGCACGAAAAATAACAAATGAAGTCAGAAAGGGTTGTAAATTGATGACGTGGCTTTGAATGGTGCATTTTGAACACAGAAAAACAAGGGGGTTCAAATAAGTTGAACAAAATTTAAATCCCTTTGGAACAAACCAGTTTCCGTATGAAACCCTCATACTGAGATTGTCCGTTTTGTACACGAAGTGCATCCAGTTTTTGCCGTAAGATTCTCTACTTTCTCGGACATGCTATGTGGGTGAAATGATGATACCATGCCAACTTGGAACCTTTTCAGAGTTCATTTCAAATGCTTTTCAATTTCATGGTCTTATAGCTCAAAATAATCAGTAAATGCATGAAAAATAACAAATGAAGTCAGAAAGGGTTGTAAATTGATGATGTGGCTTTGAATGGTGCATTTTGAACAGAGAAAAACAAGGGGGTCCAAATAAGTTCAACAAAATTGAAATCCCTCTGTAACAGACGAGTTTCCGTATGAAACCGTGATACTTCGAAGGAGATTGTCCGTTTTGTACACGAAGTGCATCCAGTTTTTGCCGTAAGCCTCTCTACTTTCTTGCACATGATGTGTGGGTGAAATGATGATACCATGCCAACTTGGAACCTTTTCAGAGTTCATTTCAAATGCTTTTCAATTTCATGGTCTTATAGCTCAAAATAATGAGTAAATGCATGAAAAATAACAAATGAAGTCAGAAAGGGTTGTAAATTGATGATGTAGCTGTGAATGGAGCATTTTGAACACAGAAAAACAAGGGGGTTCAAATATGTTCAAAAAAATTGAAATCCCTTTGTAAGAGACGAGTTTCCGTATGAAACCCTGATACTTCCAAGGAGATTGTCCGTTTTGTACACGAAGTGCATCCAGTTTTTGCCGTAAGCCTCTCTACTTTCTTGCACATGCTATGTGGGTGAAATGATGATACCATGCGAACTTGGAACATTTTCAGAGTTCATTTCAAATGATTTTCAATTTCATGGTCTTATAGCTCAAAATAATCAGTAAATGCATGAAAAATAACAAATAAAGTGAGAAAGGGTTCTAAATTGATGATGTGGCTTTGAATGGTGCATTTTGAACACATAAAAACAAGGGGGTTCAAATAAGTTCAACAAAATTAAAATCCCTTTGTAATAGACCAGTTTTCGTATGAAACCCTCATACTGAGATTGTCCGTTTTGTACACGAAGTGTATCCAGTTTTTGCCGTAAGCCTCTCTACTTTCTTGCACATGCTATGTGGGTGAAATGATGATACCATGCCAACTTGGAACCTTTTGAGATTTCATTTCAAATGCTTTTCAATTTCATGGTCTTATAGCTCAAAATAATTAGTAAATGCATGAAAAATAACAAATGAAGTGAGAAAGGGTTGTAAATTGATGATGTGGCTTTGAATGGTGCATTTTGAACACGGAAAAACAAGGGGGTTCAAATAAGTTCAACAAAATTGAAATCCCTTTGTAACACACGAGTTTCCGTATGAAACCCTGATAGTGAGATTGTCCCTTTTGTACACGAAGTGTATCCAGTTTTTGCCGTAAGCCTCTCTACTTTCTTGCACATGCTATGTGGGTGAAATGATGATACCGTGCCAACTTGGAACCTTTTCAGAGTTCATTTCAAATGCTTTTCAATTTCATGGTCTTATAGCTCAAAATAATCAGTAAATGCATGAAAAATAACAAATGAAGTTAGAAAGGGTTGTAAATTGATGATGTGGCTTTGAATGATGCATTTTGAACACATAAAAACAAGGGGGTTCAAATAAGTTCAACAAAATTAAAATCCCTTTGTAACAGACCAGTTTTCGTATGAAACCCTCATACTGAGATTGTCCATTTTGTACACGAAGTGTATCCAGTTTTTGCCGTAAGCCTCTCTACTTTCTTGCACATGCTATGTGGGTGAAATGATGATACCATGCCAACTTGGAACCTTTTGAGATTTCATTTCAAATGCTTTTCAATTTCATGGTCTTATAGCTCAAAATAATCAGTAAATGCATGAAAAATAACAAATGAAGTCAGAAAGGGTTGTAAATTGATGATGTGGCTTTCAATGGTGCATTTTGAACACAGAAAATCAAGGGGGTTCAAATAAGTTCAACAAAATTGAAATCCCTTTGTAACAGACGAGTTTCCGTATGAAACCCTGATTCTGAGATTGTCCGTTTTGTACAGGAAGTGCATCCAGTTTTTGCCGTAAGCTTCTCTACTTTCTTGCACATGCTATGTGGGTGAAATGATGATACCATGCCAACTTTGAACCTTTTCAGAGTTCATTTCAAATGCTTTTCAATCTCATGGTCTTATAGCTCAAAATAATCAGTAAATGCATGAAAAATGACAAATGAAGTCAGAAAGGGTTGTAAATTGATGATGTGGCTTTGAATGGTGCATTTTGAACACAGAAAAACAAGGGGGTTCAAATAAGTTCAAAAAAATCCCTTTGTAACAGACGAATTTCCGTATGAAACCGTGAGACTTCGAAGGAGATTGTCTGTTTTGTACACGAAGTGCATCCCGTTTTTGCCGTAAGCCTCTCTACTTTCTTGCACATGCTATGTGGGTGAAATGATGATACCATGCCAACTTGGAACCTTTTGAGAGTTCATTTCAAATGCTTTTCAATTTCATGGTCTTATAACTAAAAATAAACAGTAAATGCATGAAAAATAACAAATGAAGTCAGAAAGGGTTGTAAATTGATGATGTGGATTTGAATGGTGCATTTTGAAAACAGAAAAACAAGGGGGTTCAAATAAGTTCAAATAAATTGAAATCCCTTTGTAGCAGACGAGTTTCCGTATGAAACCCTCATACTTCGAAGTAGATTGTCCGTTTTGTACACAAAGTGTACCAGTTTTTGCCGAAAGCCTCTCTACTTTCTTGCACATGCTATGTGGGTGAAATGATGATACCATGCCAACTATGAACCTTTTCAGAGTTCATTTCAAATGCTTTTCATTTTCATGGTCTTATAGCTCAAAATGATCAGTAAATGCACGAAAAATAACAAATGAAGTCAGAAAGGGTTGTAAATTGATGATGTGGCTTTGAATGGTGCATTTTGAACACAGAAAAACATGGGGGTTCAAATAAGTTGAACAAAATTGAAATCCCTTTGTAACAAACCAGTTTCCGTATGAAACCCTCATACTGAGATTGTCCATTTTGTACACAAAGTGCATCCAGTTTTTGCCGTAAGATTATCTACTTTCTCGCACATGCTATGTGGGTGAAATGATGATACCATGCCAACTTGGAACCTTTTCAGAGTTCATTTCAAATGCTTTTCAATTTCATGGTCTTATAGCTCAAAATAATCAGTAAATGCATGAAAAATAACAAATGAAGTCAGAAAGTGTTGTAAATTGATGATGTGGCTTTGAATGGTGCATTTTGAACAGAGAAAACAAGGGGGGTCCAAATAAGTTCAACAAAATTGAAATCCCTTTGTAACAGACGAGTTTTCGTATGAAACCGTGATACTTCGAAGGAGATTGTCCGTTTTGTACACGAAGTGCATCCAGTTTTTGTCGTAAGCCTCTCTACTTTCTTGCACATGCTGTGTGGGTGAAATGATGATACCATGCCAACTTGGAACCTTTTCAGAGTTCATTTCAAATGCTTTTCAATTTCATGGTCTTATAGCTCAAAATAATGAGTAAATGCATGAAAAATAACAAATGAAGTCAGAAAGGGTTGTAATTGATGATGTAGCTTTGAATGGAGCATTTTGAACACAGAAAAACAAGGGGGTTCAAATAAGTTCAAAAAAATTAAAATCCCTTTGTAAGAGACGAGTTTCCGTATGAAACCGTGATACTTCGAAGGAGATTGTCCGTTTTGTACACGAAGTGCATCCAGTTTTTGTCGTAAGCCTCTCTACTTTCTTGCACATGCTATGTGGGTGAAATGATGATACCATGCCAACTTGGAACCTTTTCAGAGTTCATTTCAAATGATTTTCAATTTCATGGTCTTATAGCTCAAAATGATCAGTAAATGCATGAAAAATAACAAATGAAGTCAGAAAGGGTTGTAAGTTGATGATGTGACTTTGAATGGTGCATTTTGAACACAAAAAAACAAGGGGGTTCAAATAAGTTCAACAAAATAGAAATCCCTTTGTAACACATGAGTTTCCGTATGAAACCCTCATACTGAGATTGTCCCTTTTGTACACGAAGATTATCCAGTTTTTGCCGTAAGCCTCTCTACTTTCTTGCACATGCTATGTGGGTGAAATGATGATACCATTGCAACTTGGAACCTTTTGAGAGTTCATTTCAAATGCTTTTCAATTTCATGGTCTTATAGCTCAAAATAATCAGTAAATGCATGAAAAATAACAAATGAAGTCAGAAAGGGTTGTAAATTGATGATGTGGCTTCGAATGGTGCATTTTAAACAAATAAAAACAAGGGGGTTCAAATAAGTTCAACAAAATTGAAATCCCTTTGTAACAGACCAGTTTCCGTATGAAACCCTCATACTGAGATTGTCCGTTTTGTACACGAAGATTATCCAGTTTTTGCCGTAAGCCTCTCTACTTTCTTGCACATGCTATGTGTTTGAAATGATGATACCATGCCAACTTGGAACCTCTTCAGAGTTCATTTCAAATGCTTTTCAATTTCATGGTCTTATAGCTCAAAATGATCAGTAAATGCATGAAAAATAACAAATGAAGTCAGAAAGGGTTTTAAATTGATGATGTGGCTTCGAATGGTGTATTTTGAACACATAAAAACAAGGGGGTTCAAATAAGTTCAACAAAATTGAAATCCCTTTGTAACAGACCAGTTTCCGTATGAAACCCTCATACTGAGATTGTCCGTTTTGTACATGAAGTGTATCTAGTTTTTGTCGTAAGCCTCTCTACTTTCTCGCACATGCTATGTGGGTGAAATGATGATACCATGCCAACTTGGAACCTTTTGAGAGTTCATTTCAAATGCTTTTCAATTTCATGGTCTTATAACTAAAAATAAACAGTAAATGCATGAAAAATAACAAATGAAGTCAGAAAGGGTTGTAAATTGATGATGTGGATTTGAATGGTGCATTTTGAAAACAGAAAAACAAGGGGGTTCAAATAAGTTCAAATAAATTGAAATCCCTTTGTAGCAGACGAGTTTCCGTATGAAACCCTCATACTTCGAAGTAGATTGTCCGTTTTGTACACAAAGTGTACCAGTTTTTGCCGAAAGCCTCTCTACTTTCTTGCACATGCTATGTGGGTGAAATGATGATACCATGCCAACTATGAACCTTTTCAGAGTTCATTTCAAATGCTTTTCATTTTCATGGTCTTATAGCTCAAAATGATCAGTAAATGCACGAAAAATAACAAATGAAGTCAGAAAGGGTTGTAAATTGATGATGTGGCTTTGAATGGTGCATTTTGAACACAGAAAAACATGGGGGTTCAAATAAGTTGAACAAAATTGAAATCCCTTTGTAACAAACCAGTTTCCGTATGAAACCCTCATTCTGAGATTGTCCATTTTGTACACGAAGTGCATCCATTTTTTGCCGTAAGATTATCTACTTTCTCGCACATGCTATGTGGGTGAAATGATGATACCATGCCAACTTGGAACCTTTTCAGAGTTCATTTCAAATGCTTTTCAATTTCATGGTCTTATAGCTCAAAATAATCAGTAAATGCATGAAAAATAACAAATGAAGTCAGAAAGTGTTGTAAATTGATGATGTGGCTTTGAATGGTGCATTTTGAACAGAGAAAACAAGGGGGGTCCAAATAAGTTCAACAAAATTGAAATCCCTTTGTAACAGACGAGTTTTCGTATGAAACCGTGATACTTCGAAGGAGATTGTCCGTTTTGTACACGAAGTGCATCCAGTTTTTGTCGTAAGCCTCTCTACTTTCTTGCACATGCTGTGTGGGTGAAATGATGATACCATGCCAACTTGGAACCTTTTCAGAGTTCATTTCAAATGCTTTTCAATTTCATGGTCTTATAGCTCAAAATAATGAGTAAATGCATGAAAAATAACAAATGAAGTCAGAAAGGGTTGTAATTGATGATGTAGCTTTGAATGGAGCATTTTGAACACAGAAAAACAAGGGGGTTCAAATAAGTTCAAAAAAAATTAAAATCCCTTTGTAAGAGACGAGTTTCCGTATGAAACCGTGATACTTCGAAGGAGATTGTCCGTTTTGTACACGAAGTGCATCCAGTTTTTGTCGTAAGCCTCTCTACTTTCTTGCACATGCTATGTGGGTGAAATGATGATACCATGCCAACTTGGAACCTTTTCAGAGTTCATTTCAAATGATTTTCAATTTCATGGTCTTATAGCTCAAAATAATCAGTAAATGCATGAAAAATAACAAATGAAGTCAGAAAGGGTTGTAAGTTGATGATGTGACTTTGAATGGTGCATTTTGAACACAAAAAAACAAGGGGGTTCAAATAAGTTCAACAAAATAGAAATCCCTTTGTAACACATGAGTTTCCGTATGAAACCCTCATACTGAGATTGTCCCTTTTGTACACGAAGATTATCCAGTTTTTGCCGTAAGCCTCTCTACTTTCTTGCACATGCTATGTGGGTGAAATGATGATACCATTGCAACTTGGAACCTTTTGAGAGTTCATTTCAAATGCTTTTCAATTTCATGGTCTTATAGCTCAAAATAATCAGTAAATGCATGAAAAATAACAAATGAAGTCAGAAAGGGTTGTAAATTGATGATGTGGCTTCGAATGGTGCATTTTAAACAAATAAAAACAAGGGGGTTCAAATAAGTTCAACAAAATTGAAATCCCTTTGTAACAGACCAGTTTCCGTATGAAACCCTCATACTGAGATTGTCCGTTTTGTACACGAAGATTATCCAGTTTTTGCCGTAAGCCTCTCTACTTTCTTGCACATGCTATGTGTTTGAAATGATGATACAATGCCAACTTGGAACCTTTTCAGAGTTCATTTCAAATGCTTTTCAATTTCATGGTCTTATAGCTCAAAATGATCAGTAAATGCATGAAAAATAACAAATGAAGTCAGAAAGGGTTTTAAATTGATGATGTGGCTTCGAATGGTGTATTTTGAACACATAAAAACAAGGGGGTTCAAATAAGTTCAACAAAATTGAAATCCCTTTGTAACAGACCAGTTTCCGTATGAAACCCTCATACTGAGATTGTCCGTTTTGTACACGAAGTGTATCTAGTTTTTGTCGTAAGCCTCTCTACTTTCTCGCACATGCTATGTGGGTGAAATGATGATACCATGCCAACTTAGAACCTTTTCAGAGTTCATTTCAAATGCTTTTCAATTTCATGGTCTTATAGCTCAAAATAATCAGTAAATGCATGAAAAATAACAAATGAAGTCAGAAAGGGTTGTAAATTGATGATGTGGCTTTGAATGGTGCATTTTGAACAGAGAAAAACAAGGGGGTCCAAATAAGTTCAACAAAATTGAAATCCCTTTGTAACAGACCAGTTTCCGTATGAAACCGTGATACTTCGAAGGAGATTGTCCGTTTTGTACACGAAGTGCATCTAGTTTTTGCCGTAAGCCTCTCTACTTTCTTGCACATGCTGTGTGGGTGAAATGATGATACCATGCCAACTTAGAACCTTTTCAGAGTTCATTTCAAATGCTTTTCAATTTCATGGTCTTATAGCTCAAAATAATGAGTAAATGCATGAAAAATAACAAATGAAGTCAGAAAGGGTTGTAAATTGATGATGTAGGTTTGAATGGTGCATTTTCAACACAGAAAAACAAGGGGGTTCAAATAAGTTCAAAAAAAATGAAATCCCTTTGTAAGAGACGAGTTTCCGTATGAAACCCTGATACTTCGAAGGAGATTGTCCGTTTTGTACACGAAGTGCATCCAGTTTTTGCCGTAAGCCTCTCTACTTTCTTGCACATGCTATGTGGGTGAAATGATGATACCATGCCAACTTGGAACCTTTTCAGAGTTCATTTCAAATGCTTTTCAATTTCATGGTCTTATAGCTCAAAATAATCAGTAAATGCATGAAAAATAACAAATGAAGTCAGAAAGTGTTGTAAATTGATGATGTGGCTTTGAATGGTGCATTTTGAACAGAGAAAACAAGGGGGGTCCAAATAAGTTCAACAAAATTGAAATCCCTTTGTAACAGACGAGTTTTCGTATGAAACCGTGATACTTCGAAGGAGATTGTCCGTTTTGTACACGAAGTGCATCCAGTTTTTGTCGTAAGCCTCTCTACTTTCTTGCACATGCTGTGTGGGTGAAATGATGATACCATGCCAACTTGGAACCTTTTCAGAGTTCATTTCAAATGCTTTTCAATTTCATGGTCTTATAGCTCAAAATAATGAGTAAATGCATGAAAAATAACAAATGAAGTCAGAAAGGGTTGTAATTGATGATGTAGCTTTGAATGGAGCATTTTGAACACAGAAAAACAAGGGGGTTCAAATAAGTTCAAAAAAAATTAAAATCCCTTTGTAAGAGACGAGTTTCCGTATGAAACCGTGATACTTCGAAGGAGATTGTCCGTTTTGTACACGAAGTGCATCCAGTTTTTGTCGTAAGCCTCTCTACTTTCTTGCACATGCTATGTGGGTGAAATGATGATACCATGCCAACTTGGAACCTTTTCAGAGTTCATTTCAAATGATTTTCAATTTCATGGTCTTATAGCTCAAAATAATCAGTAAATGCATGAAAAATAACAAATGAAGTCAGAAAGGGTTGTAAGTTGATGATGTGACTTTGAATGGTGCATTTTGAACACAAAAAAACAAGGGGGTTCAAATAAGTTCAACAAAATAGAAATCCCTTTGTAACACATGAGTTTCCGTATGAAACCCTCATACTGAGATTGTCCCTTTTGTACACGAAGATTATCCAGTTTTTGCCGTAAGCCTCTCTACTTTCTTGCACATGCTATGTGGGTGAAATGATGATACCATTGCAACTTGGAACCTTTTGAGAGTTCATTTCAAATGCTTTTCAATTTCATGGTCTTATAGCTCAAAATAATCAGTAAATGCATGAAAAATAACAAATGAAGTCAGAAAGGGTTGTAAATTGATGATGTGGCTTCGAATGGTGCATTTTAAACAAATAAAAACAAGGGGGTTCAAATAAGTTCAACAAAATTGAAATCCCTTTGTAACAGACCAGTTTCCGTATGAAACCCTCATACTGAGATTGTCCGTTTTGT
The DNA here is from genome assembly GCF_904849725.1 of Hordeum vulgare subsp. vulgare. NCBI lineage: Eukaryota > Viridiplantae > Streptophyta > Magnoliopsida > Poales > Poaceae > Hordeum > Hordeum vulgare. The sequence continues at coordinate 343,786,982 of NC_058520.1, read as the reverse complement.
ACACGAAGATTATCCAGTTTTTGCCGTAAGCCTCTCTACTTTCTTGCACATGCTATGTGTTTGAAATGATGATACAATGCCAACTTGGAACCTTTTCAGAGTTCATTTCAAATGCTTTTCAATTTCATGGTCTTATAGCTCAAAATGATCAGTAAATGCATGAAAAATAACAAATGAAGTCAGAAAGGGTTTTAAATTGATGATGTGGCTTCGAATGGTGTATTTTGAACACATAAAAACAAGGGGGTTCAAATAAGTTCAACAAAATTGAAATCCCTTTGTAACAGACCAGTTTCCGTATGAAACCCTCATACTGAGATTGTCCGTTTTGTACACGAAGTGTATCTAGTTTTTGTCGTAAGCCTCTCTACTTTCTCGCACATGCTATGTGGGTGAAATGATGATACCATGCCAACTTAGAACCTTTTCAGAGTTCATTTCAAATGCTTTTCAATTTCATGGTCTTATAGCTCAAAATAATCAGTAAATGCATGAAAAATAACAAATGAAGTCAGAAAGGGTTGTAAATTGATGATGTGGCTTTGAATGGTGCATTTTGAACAGAGAAAAACAAGGGGGTCCAAATAAGTTCAACAAAATTGAAATCCCTTTGTAACAGACCAGTTTCCGTATGAAACCGTGATACTTCGAAGGAGATTGTCCGTTTTGTACACGAAGTGCATCTAGTTTTTGCCGTAAGCCTCTCTACTTTCTTGCACATGCTGTGTGGGTGAAATGATGATACCATGCCAACTTAGAACCTTTTCAGAGTTCATTTCAAATGCTTTTCAATTTCATGGTCTTATAGCTCAAAATAATGAGTAAATGCATGAAAAATAACAAATGAAGTCAGAAAGGGTTGTAAATTGATGATGTAGGTTTGAATGGTGCATTTTCAACACAGAAAAACAAGGGGGTTCAAATAAGTTCAAAAAAAATGAAATCCCTTTGTAAGAGACGAGTTTCCGTATGAAACCCTGATACTTCGAAGGAGATTGTCCGTTTTGTACACGAAGTGCATCCAGTTTTTGCCGTAAGCCTCTCTACTTTCTTGCACATGCTATGTGGGTGAAATGATGATACCATGCCAACTTGGAACCTTTTCAGAGTTCATTTCAAATGATTTTCAATTTGATGGTCTTATAGCTCAAAATAATCAGTAAATGCATGAAAAATAACAAATGAAGTTAGAAAGGGTTGTAAATTGATGATGTGGCTTTGAATGGTGCATTTTGAACACAAAAAAACAAGGGGGTTCAAATAAGTTCAACAAAATTGAAATCCCTTTGTAACACATGAGTTTCCGTATGAAACCCTCATACTCAGATTGTCCCTTTTGTACACGAAGATTATCCAGTTTTTGCCGTAAGCCTCTCTACTTTCTTGCACATGCTATGTGGGTGAAATGATGATACCATGCCAACTTGGAACCTTTTCAGAGTTCATTTCAAATGCTTTTCAATTTCATGGTCTTATAGCTCAAAATAATCAGTAAGTGCATGAAAAATAACAAATGAAGTCAGAAAGGGTTGTAAATTGATGATGTGGCTTCGAATGGTGCATTTTGAACACATAAAAACAAGGGGGTTCAAATAAGTTCAACAAAATTGAAATCCCTTTGTAACAGACCAGTTTCCGTATGAAACCCTCATACTGAGATTGTCCGTTTTGTACACGAAGTGTATCTAGTTTTTGTCGTAAGCCTCTCTACTTTCTTGCATATGCTATGTGGTTGAAATGATGATACCAGGCCAACTTGGAACCTTTTCAGAGTTCATTTCAAATGCTTTTCAATTTCATGGTCTTATAGCTCAAAATGATCAGTAAATGCACGAAAAATAACAAATGAAGTTAGAAAGGGTTGTAAATTGATGATGTGGCTTTGAATGGTGCATTTTGAACCCAGAAAAACAAGGGGGTTCAAATAAGTTGAACAAAATTGAAATCCCTTTGTAACAAACCAGTTTCCGTATGAAACCCTCATACTGAGATTGTCCGTTTTGTACACGAAGTGCATCCAGTTTTTGCCGTAAGATTCTCTACTTTCTCGCACATGCTATGTGGGTGAAATGATGATACCATGCCAACTTAGAACCTTTTTAGAGTTCATTTCAAATGCTTTTCAATTTCATGGTCTTATAGCTCAAAATAATCAGTAAATGCATGAAAAATAACAAATGAAGTCAGAAAGGGTTGTAAATTGATGATGTGGCTTTGAATGGTGCATTTTGAACAGAGAAAAACAAGGGGGTCCAAATAAGTTCAACAAAATTGAAATCCCTTTGTAACAGACGAGTTTCCGTATGAAACCCTGATACTTCGAAGGAGATTGTCCGTTTTGTACACGAAGTGCATCCAGTTTTTGCCATAAGCCTCTCTACTTTCTTGCACATGCTGTGTGGGTGAAATGATGATACCATGCCAACTTGGAACCTTTTCAGAGTTCATTTCAAATGCTTTTCAATTTCATGGTCTTATAGCTGAAAATAATGAGTAAATGCATGAAAAATAACAAATGAAGTCACAAAGGGTTGTAAATTTATGATGTAGCTTTGAATGGTGCATTTTGAACACAGAAAAACAAGGGGGTTCAAATAAGTTCAAAAAAATTGAAATCCCTTTGTAAGAGACGAGTTTCCGTATGAAACCCTCATACTTCGAAGGAGATTGTCCGTTTTGTACACGAAGTGCATCCAGTTTTTGCCGTAAGCCTCTCTACTTTCTTGCACATGCTATCTGGGTGAAATGATGATACCATGCCAACTTGGAACCTTTTCAGAGTTCATTTCAAATGATTTTCAATTTCATGGTCTTATAGCTCAAAATAATCAGTAAATGCATGAAAAATAACAAATGAAGTTAGAAAGGGTTGTAAATTGATGATGTGGCTTTGAATGGTGCATTTTAAACACAGAAAAACAAGGGGGTTCAAATAAGTTCACCAAAATTGAAATCCGTTTGTAAACACACGAGTTTCAGTATGAAACCCTCATACTGAGATTGTCCCTTTTGTACACGAAGATTATCCAGTTTTTTCCGTAAGCCTCTCTACTTTCTTGCACATGCTATGTGGGTGAAATGATGATACCATGCCAACTTGGAACCTTTTCAAAGTTCATTTCAAATGCTTTTCAATTTCATGGTCTTATAGCTCAAAATAATCAGTAAATGCATGAAAAATAACAAATGAAGTCAGAAAGGGTTGTAAATTGATGATGTGGCTTCGAATGGTGCACTTTGAACACATAAAAACAAGGGGGTTCAAATAAGTTCAACAAAATTGAAATCCCTTTGTAACAGACTAGTTTCCGTATGAAACCCTCATACTGAGATTGTCCGTTTTGTACACGAAGTGTATCCAGTTTTTGTCGTAAGCGTCTCTACTTTCTTGCATATGCTATGTGGTCGAAATGATGATACCATGCCAACTTGGGACCTTTTCAGAGTTCATTTCAAATGCTTTTCAATTTCATGGTCTTATAGCTCAAAATGATCAGTAAATGCACGAAAAATAACAAATGAAGTCAGAAAGGGTTGTAAATTGATGATGTGGTTTTGAATGGTGCATTTTGAACACAGAAAAACAAGGGGGTTCAAATAAGTTGAACAAAATTGAAATCCCTTTGTAACAAACCAGTTTCCGTATGAAACCCTCATACTAAGATTGTCCGTTTTGTACACGAAGTGCATCCAGTTTTTGCCGTAAGATTCTCTACTTTCTCGCACATGCTATGTGGGTGAAATGATGATACCATGCCAACTTAGAACCTTTTCAGAGTTCATTTCAAATGCTTTTCAATTTCATGGTCTTATAGCTCAAAATAATCAGTAAATGCATGAAAAATAACAAATGAAGTCAGGTTGTAAATTGATGATGTGGCTTTGAATGGTGCATTTTGAACAGAGAAAACAAGGGGGTCCAAATAAGTTCAACAAAATTGAAATCCCTTTGTAACAGACGAGTTTCCGTATGAAACTGTGATACTTCGAAGGAGATTGTCCGTTTTGTACACGAAGTGCATCCAGTTTTTGCCGTAAGCCTCTCTACTTTCTTGCACATGCTGTGTGGGTGAAATGATGATACCATGCCAACTTGGAACCTTTTCAGAGTTCATTTCAAATGCTTTTCAATTTCATGGTCTTATAGCTCAAAATAATGAGTAAATGCATGAAAAATAACAAATGAAGTCAGAAAGGGTGGTAAATTGATGATGTAGCTTTGAATGGTGCATTTTGAACACAGAAAAACAAGGGGGTTCAAATAAGTTCAAAAAAATTGAAATCCGTTTGTAAGAGACGAGTTTCTGTATGAAACCCTCATACTTCGAAGGAGATTGTCCGTTTTGTACACGAAGTGCATCCAGTTTTTGCCGTAAGCCTCTCTACTTTCTTGCACATGCTATGTGGGTGAAATGATGATACCATGCCAACTTGGAACCTTTTCAGAGTTCATTTCAAATGATTTTCAATTTCATGGTCTTATAGTTCAAAATAATCAGTAAATGCATGAAAAATAACAAATGAAGTCAGAAAGGGTTGTAAATTGATGATGTGGCTTTGAATGGTGCATTTTAAACACAGAAAAACAAGGGGGTTCAAATAAGTTAAACAAAATTGAAATCCCTTTGTAAACACATGAGTTTCCGTATGAAACCCTCATACTCAGATTGTCCCTTTTGTACACGAAGATTATCCAGTTTTTGCCGTAAGCCTCTCTACTTTCTCGCACATGTTCTGTGGGTGAAATGATGATACCATGCCAACTTGGAACCTTTTCAAAGTTCATTTCAAATGCTTTTCAATTTCATGGTCTTATCGCTCAAAATAATCAGTAAATGCATGAAAAATAACAAATGAAGTCGGAAAGGGTTGTAAATTGATGATGTGGCTTCGAATGGTGCACTTTGAATAGAGAAAAACAAGGGGGTCCAAATAAGTTCAACAAAATTGAAATCCCTTTGTAACAGACGAGTTTCCGTATGAAACCTAGATACTTCGAAGGAGATTGTCCGTTTTGTACACGAAGTGCATCTAGTTTTTGCCGTAAGCCTCTCTATTTTCTTGCACATGCTGTGTGGGTGAAATGATGATACCATGCCAACTTGGAACCTTTTCAGAGTTCATTTCAAATGCTTTTCAATTTCATGGTCTTATAGCTCAAAATAATGAGTAAATGCATGAAAAATAACAAATGAAGTCAGAAAGGGTTGTAAATTGATGATGTAGCTTTGAATGGTGCATTTTGAACACAGAAAAACAAGGGGGTTCAAATAAGTTCAAAAAAAATTGAAATCCCTTTGTAAGAGACGAGTTTCCGTATGAAACCCTCATACTTCGAAGGAGATTGTCCGTTTTGTACACGAAGTGCATCCACTTTTTGCAGTAAGCCTCTCTACTTTCTTGCACATGCTATGTGGGTGAAATGATGATACCATGCCAACTTGGAACCTTTTCAGAGTTCATTTCAAATGATTTTCAATTTCATGGTCTTATAGCTCAAAATAATCAGTAAATGCATGAAAAATAACAAATGAAGTCAGAAAGGGTTGTAAATTGATGATGTGGCTTTGAATGGTGCATTTTAAACACAGAAAAACAAGGGGGTTCAAATAAGTTCAACAAAATTGAAATCCCTTTGTAAACACACGAGTTTCCGTATGAAACCCTCATACTGAGATTGTCCCTTTTGTACACGAAGATTATCCAGTTTTTGCCGTAAGCCTCTCTACTTTCTTGCACATGCTATGTGGGTGAAATGACGATACCATGCCAACTTGGAACCTTTTCAGAGTTCATTTCAGATGCTTTTCAATTTCATGGTCTTACACCTCAAAATAATCAGTAAATGCATGAAAAATAACAAATGAAGTCAGAAAGGGTTGTAAATTGATGATGTGGCTTAGAATGGTGCATTTTGAACACATAAAAACAAGGGGGTTCAAATAAGTTCAACAAAATTGAAATCCCTTTGTAACAGACCCGTTTCCGTATGAAACCCTCATACTGAGATTGTCCGTTTTGTACACGAAGTGTATCCAGTTTTTGCCGTAAGCCTCTCTACTTTCTTGCACATGCTATGTGGGTGAAATGATGATACCATGCCAACTTGGAACCTTTTCAGAGTTCATTTCAAATGCTTTTCAATTTCATGGTCTTATAGCTCAAAATAATCAGTAAATGCATGAAAAATAACAAATGAAGTCAGAAAGGGTTGTAAATTGATGATGTGGCTTTGAATGGTGCATTTTGAACACATAAAAACATGGGGGATCAAATAAGTTCAACAAAATTGAAATCCCTTTGTAACATACCAGTTTCCGTATGAAACCCTCATACTGAGATTGTCCGTTTTGTACACGAAGATTATCCAGTTTTTGCCGTAAGCCTCTCTACTTTCTTGCACATGCTATGTGGGTGAAATGATGATACCATGCCAACTTGGAACCTTTTCAGAGTTCATTTCAAATGATTTTCAATTTCATGGTCTTATAGCTCAAAATAATCAGTAAATGCATGAAAAATAACAAATGAAGTCAGAAAGGGTTGTAAATTGATGATGTGGCTTTGAATGGTGCATTTTAAACACAGAAAAACAAGGGGGTTCAAATAAGTTCAACAAAATTGAAATCCCTTTGTAAACACACGAGTTTTCGTATGAAACCCTCATACTGAGATTGTCCCTTTTGTACACGAAGATTATCCAGTTTTTGCCGTAAGCCTCTCTACTTTCTTGCACATGCTATGTGGGTGAAATGACGATACCATGCCAACTTGGAACCTTTTCAGAGTTCATTTCAGATGCTTTTCAATTTCATGGTCTTACACCTCAAAATAATCAGTAAATGCATGAAAAATAACAAATGAAGTCAGAAAGGGTTGTAAATTGATGATGTGGCTTCGAATGGTGCATTTTGAACACATAAAAACAAGGGGGTTCAAATAAGTTCAACAAAATTGAAATCCCTTTGTAACAGACCCGTTTCCGTATGAAACCCTCATACTGAGATTGTCCGTTTTGTACACGAAGTGTATCCAGTTTTTGCCGTAAGCCTCTCTACTTTCTTGCACATGCTATGTGGGTGAAATGATGATACCATGCCAACTTGGAACCTTTTCAGAGTTCATTTCAAATGCTTTTCAATTTCATGGTCTTATAGCTCAAAATAATCAGTAAATGCATGAAAAATAACAAATGAAGTCAGAAAGGGTTGTAAATTGATGATGTGGCTTTGAATGGTGCATTTTGAACACATAAAAACATGGGGGATCAAATAAGTTCAACAAAATTGAAATCCCTTTGTAACATACCAGTTTCCGTATGAAACCCTCATACTGAGATTGTCCGTTTTGTACACGAAGATTATCCAGTTTTTGCCGTAAGCCTCTCTACTTTCTTGCACATGCTATGTGGGTGAAATGATGATACCATGCCAACTTGGAACCTTTTCAGAGTTCATTTCAAATGCTTTTCAATTTCATGGTCTTATAGGTCAAAATAATCAGTAAATGCATGAAAAATAACAAATGAAGTCAGAAAGGGTTGTAAATTGATGATGTGGCTTCGAATGGTGCATTTTAAACACAGAAAAACAAGGGGGTTCAAATAAGTTAAACAAAATTGAAATCCCTTTGTAAACACACGAGTTTCCGTATGAAACCCTCATACTCAGATTGTCCCTTTTGTACACGAAGATTATCCAGTTTTTGCCGTAAGCCTCTCTACTTTCTCGCACATGCTCTGTGGGTGAAATGATGATACCATGCCAACTTGGAACCTTTTCAAAGTTCATTTCAAATGCTTTTCAATTTCATGGTCTTATCGCTCAAAATAATCAGTAAATGCATGAAAAATAACAAATGAAGTCAGAAAGGGTTGTAAATTGATGATGTGGCTTCGAATGGTGCATTTTGAATAGAGAAAAACAAGGGGGTCCAAATAAGTTCAACAAAATTGAAATCCCTTTGTAAGAGACGAGTTTCCGTATGAAACCTAGATACTTCGAAGGAGATTGTCCGTTTTGTACACGAAGTGCATCTAGTTTTTGCCGTAAGCCTCTCTACTTTCTTGCACATGCTGTGTGGGTGAAATGATGATACCATGCCAACTTGGAACCTTTTCAGAGTTCATTTCAAATGCTTTTCAATTTCATGGTCTTATAGCTCAAAATAATGAGTAAATGCATGAAAAATAACAAATGAAGTCAGAAAGGGTTGTAAATTGATGATGTAGCTTTGAATGGTGCATTTTGAACACAGAAAAACAAGGGGGTTCAAATAAGTTCAAAAAAAATTGAAATCCCTTTGTAAGAGACGAGTTTCCGTATGAAACCCTCATACTTCGAAGGAGATTGTCCGTTTTGTACACGAAGTGCATCCAGTTTTTGCCGTAAGCCTCTCTACTTTCTTGCACATGCTATGTGGGTGAAATGATGATACCATGCCAACTTGGAACCTTTTCAGAGTTCATTTCAAATGATTTTCAATTTCATGGTCTTATAGTTCAAAATAATCAGTAAATGCATGAAAAATAACAAATGAAGTCAGAAAGGGTTGTAAATTGATGATGTGGCTTTGAATGGTGCATTTTAAACACAGAAAAACAAGGGGGTTCAAATAAGTTAAACAAAATTGAAATCCCTTTGTAAACACATGAGTTTCCGTATGAAACCCTCATACTCAGATTGTCCCTTTTGTACACGAAGATTATCCAGTTTTTGCCGTAAGCCTCTCTACTTTCTCGCACATGTTCTGTGGGTGAAATGATGATACCATGCCAACTTGGAACCTTTTCAAAGTTCATTTCAAATGCTTTTCAATTTCATGGTCTTATCGCTCAAAATAATCAGTAAATGCATGAAAAATAACAAATGAAGTCGGAAAGGGTTGTAAATTGATGATGTGGCTTCGAATGGTGCATTTTGAATAGAGAAAAACAAGGGGGTCCAAATAAGTTCAACAAAATTGAAATCCCTTTGTAACAGACGAGTTTCCGTATGAAACCTAGATACTTCGAAGGAGATTGTCCGTTTTGTACACGAAGTGCATCTAGTTTTTGCCGTAAGCATCTCTATTTTCTTGCACATGCTGTGTGGGTGAAATGATGATACCATGCCAACTTGGAACCTTTTCAGAGTTCATTTCAAATGCTTTTCAATTTCATGGTCTTATAGCTCAAAATAATGAGTAAATGCATGAAAAATAACAAATGAAGTCAGAAAGGGTTGTAAATTGATGATGTAGCTTTGAATGGTGCATTTTGAACACACAAAAACAAGGGGGTTCAAATTAGTTCAAAAAAAATTGAAATCCCTTTGTAAGAGACGAGTTTCCGTATGAAACCCTCATACTTCGAAGGAGATTGTCCGTTTTGTACACGAAGTGCATCCACTTTTTGCAGTAAGCCTCTCTACTTTCTTGCACATGCTATGTGGGTGAAATGATGATACCATGCCAACTTGGAACCTTTTCAGAGTTCATTTCAAATGATTTTCAATTTCATGGTCTTATAGCTCAAAATAATCAGTAAATGCATGAAAAATAACAAATGAAGTCAGAAAGGGTTGTAAATTGATGATGTGGCTTTGAATGGTGCATTTTAAACACAGAAAAACAAGGGGGTTCAAATAAGTTCAACAAAATTGAAATCCCTTTGTAAACACACGAGTTTCCGTATGAAACCCTCATACTGAGATTGTCCCTTTTGTACACGAAGATTATCCAGTTTTTGCCGTAAGCCTCTCTACTTTCTTGCACATGCTATGTGGGTGAAATGACGATACCATGCCAACTTGGAACCTTTTCAGAGTTCATTTCAGATGCTTTTCAATTTCATGGTCTTACACCTCAAAATAATCAGTAAATGCATGAAAAATAACAAATGAAGTCAGAAAGGGTTGTAAATTGATGATGTGGCTTCGAATGGTGCATTTTGAACACATAAAAACAAGGGGGTTCAAATAAGTTCAACAAAATTGAAATCCCTTTGTAACAGACCCGTTTCCGTATGAAACCCTCATACTGAGATTGTCCGTTTTGTACACGAAGTGTATCCAGTTTTTGCCGTAAGCCTCTCTACTTTCTTGCACATGCTATGTGGGTGAAATGATGATACCATGCCAACTTGGAACCTTTTCAGAGTTCATTTCAAATGCTTTTCAATTTCATGGTCTTATAGCTCAAAATAATCAGTAAATGCATGAAAAATAACAAATGAAGTCAGAAAGGGTTGTAAATTGATGATGTGGCTTTGAATGGTGCATTTTGAACACATAAAAACATGGGGGATCAAATAAGTTCAACAAAATTGAAATCCCTTTGTAACATACCAGTTTCCGTATGAAACCCTCATACTGAGATTGTCCGTTTTGTACACGAAGATTATCCAGTTTTTGCCGTAAGCCTCTCTACTTTCTTGCACATGCTATGTGGGTGAAATGATGATACCATGCCAACTTGGAACCTTTTCAGAGTTCATTTCAAATGCTTTTCAATTTCATGGTCTTATAGGTCAAAATAATCAGTAAATGCATGAAAAATAACAAATGAAGTCAGAAAGGGTTGTAAATTGATGATGTGGCTTCGAATGGTGCATTTTAAACACAGAAAAACAAGGGGGTTCAAATAAGTTAAACAAAATTGAAATCCCTTTGTAAACACACGAGTTTCCGTATGAAACCCTCATACTCAGATTGTCCCTTTTGTACACGAAGATTATCCAGTTTTTGCCGTAAGCCTCTCTACTTTCTCGCACATGCTCTGTGGGTGAAATGATGATACCATGCCAACTTGGAACCTTTTCAAAGTTCATTTCAAATGCTTTTCAATTTCATGGTCTTATCGCTCAAAATAATCAGTAAATGCATGAAAAATAACAAATGAAGTCAGAAAGGGTTGTAAATTGATGATGTGGCTTCGAATGGTGCATTTTGAATAGAGAAAAACAAGGGGGTCCAAATAAGTTCAACAAAATTGAAATCCCTTTGTAAGAGACGAGTTTCCGTATGAAACCAAGATACTTCGAAGGAGATTGTCCGTTTTGTACACGAAGTGCATCTAGTTTTTGCCGTAAGCCTCTATACTTTCTTGCACATGCTGTGTGGGTGAAATGATGATACCATGCCAACTTGGAACCTTTTCAGAGTTCATTTCAAATGCTTTTCAATTTCATGGTCTTATAGCTCAAAATAATGAGTAAATGCATGAAAAATAACAAATGAAGTCAGAAAGGGTTGTAAATTGATGATGTAGCTTTGAATGGTGCATTTTGAACACACAAAAACAAGGGGGTTCAAATAAGTTCAAAAAAAATTGAAATCCCTTTGTAAGAGACGAGTTTCCGTATGAAACCCTCATACTTCGAAGGAGATTGTCCGTTTTGTACACGAAGTGCATCCACTTTTTGCCGTAAGCCTCTCTACTTTCTTGCACATGCTATGTGGGTGAAATGATGATACCATGCCAACTTGGAACCTTTTCAGAGTTCATTTCAAATGATTTTCAATTTCATGGTCTTATAGCTCAAAATAATCAGTAAATGCATGAAAAATAAGAAATGAAGTCAGAAAGGGTTGTAAATTGATGATGTGGCTTTGAATGGTGCATTTTAAACACAGAAAAACAAGGGGGTTCAAATAAGTTCAACAAAATTGAAATCCCTTTGTAAACACACGAGTTTCCGTATGAAACCCTGATACTGAGATTGTCCCTTTTGTACACGAAGATTATCCAGTTTTTGCCGTAAGCCTCTCTACTTTCTTGCACATGGTATGTGGGTGAAATGATGATACCATGCCAACTTGGAACCTTTTCAGAGTTCATTTCAAATGCTTTTCAATTTCATGGTCTTACAGCTCAAAATAATCAGTAAATGCATGAAAAATAACAAATGAAGTCAGAAAGGGTTGTAAATTGATGATGTGGCTTCGAATGGTGCATTTTGAACACATAAAAACAAGGGGGTTCAAATAAGTTCAACAAAATTGAAATCCCTTTGTAACAGACCCGTTTCCGTATGAAACCCTCATACTGAGATGGTCCGTTTTGTACACGAAGTGTATCCAGTTTTTGCCGTAAGCCTCTCTACTTTCTTGCACATGCTATGTGGGTGAAATGATGATACCATGCCAACTTGGAACCTTTTCAGAGTTCATTTCAAATGCTTTTCAATTTCATGGTCTTATAGCTCAAAATAATCAGTAAATGCATGAAAAATAACAAATGAAGTCAGAAAGGGTTGTAAATTGATGATGTGGCTTTGAATGGTGCATTTTGAACACATAAAAACAAGGGGGTTCAAATAAGTTCAACAAAATTGAAATCCCTTTGTAACAGACCAGTTTCCGTATGAAACCCTCATACTGAGATTGTCCGTTTTGTACACGAAGATTATCCAGTTTTTGCCGTAAGCCTCTCTACTTTCTTGCACATGCTATGTGGGTGAAATGATGATACCATGCCAACTTGGAACCTTTTCAGAGTTCATTTCAAATGCTTTTCAATTTCATGGTCTTATAGGTCAAAATAATCAGTAAATGCATGAAAAATAACAAATGAAGTCAGAAAGGGTTGTAAATTGATGATGTGGCTTCGAATGGTGCATTTTGAACACATAAAAACAAGGTGGTTCAAATAAGTTCAACAAAATTGAAATCCCTTTGTAACAAACCAGTTTCCATATGAAACCCTCATACTGAGATTGTCCGTTTTGTACACGAAGTGTATCCAGTTTTTGTCGTAAGGCTCTCTACTTTCTTGCATATGCTATGTGGTTGAAATGATGATACCATGCCAACGTGGAACCTTTTCAGAGTTCATTTCAAATGCTTTTCAATTTCATGGTCTTATAGCTCAAAATGATCAGTAAATGCATGAAAAATAACAAATGAAGTCAGAAAGGGTTGTAAATTGATGATGTGGCTTTGAATGGTGCATTTTGAACAAATAAAAACAAGGGGTTTCAAATAAGTTGAACAAAATTGAAATCCCTTCGTAACAAACCAGTTTCCGTATGAAACCCTCATACTGAGATTGTCCGTTTTGTACACGAAGTGCATCCAGTTTTTGCCGTAAGATTCTTTACTTTCTCGCACATGCTATGTGGGTGAAATGATGATACCATGCCAACTTAGAACCTTTTCAGAGTTCATTTCAAATGCTTTTCAATTTCATGGTCTTATAGCTCAAAATAATCAGTAAATGCATGAAAAATAACAAATGAAGTCAGAAAGGGTTGTAAATTGATGATGTGGCTTTGAATGGTGCATTTTGAACAGAGAAAAACAAGGGGGTCCAAATAAGTTCAAAAAAATTGAAATCCCTTTGTAACAGACGAGTTTCCGTATGAAACCGTGATACTTCGAAGGAGATTGTCCGTTTTGTACACGAAGTGCATCCAGTTTTTGCCGTAAGCCTCTCTACTTTGTTGCACATGCTGTGTGGGTGAAATGATGATACCATGCCAACTTGGAACCTTTTCAGAGTTCATTTCAAATGCTTTTCAATTTCATGGTCTTATAGCTCAAAATAATGAGTAAATGCATGAAGAATAACAAATGAAGTCAGAAAGGGTTGTAAATTGATGATGTAGCTTTGAATGGTGCATTTTGAACACAGAAAAACAAGGGGGTTCAAATAAGGTCAAAAAAATTGAAATCCCTTTGTAAGAGACGAGTTTCCGTATGAAACCCTCATATTTCGAAGGAGATTGTCCGTTTTGTACACGAAGTGCATCCAGTTTTTGCCGTAAGCCTCTCTACTTTCTTGCACATGCTATGTGGGTGAAATGATGATACCATGCCAACTTGGAACCTTTTCAGAGTTCATTTCAAATGCTTTTCAATTTCATGGTCTTATAGCTCAAAATAATCAGTAAATGCATGAAAAATAACAAATGAAGTCAGAAAGGGTTGTAAATTGATGATGTGGCTTTGAATGGTGCATTTTAAACGCAGAAAAACAAGGGGGTTCAAATAAGTTCAACAAAATTGAAATCCCTTTGTAAACACACGAGTTTCCGTATGAAACCCTCATACTGAGATTGTCCCTTTTCTACACGAAGATTATCCAATTTTTGCCGTAAGCCTCTCTACTTTCTTGCACATGCTATGTGGGTGAAATGATGATACCATGCCAACTTGGAACCTTTTCAGAGTTCATTTCAAATGCTTTTCAATTTCATGGTCTTATAGCTCAAAATAATCAGTAAATGCATGAAAAATAACAAATGAAGTTAGAAAGGGTTGTAAATTGATGATGTGGCTTCGAATTGTGCATTTTGAACACATAAAAACAAGGGGGTTCAAATAAGTTCAACAAAATTGAAATCCCTTTGTAACAGACCCGTTTCCGTATGAAACCCTCATACTGAGATTGTCCGTTTTGTTCACGAAGTGTATCCAGTTTTTGCCGTAAGCCTCTCTACTTTCTTGCACATGCTATGTGGGTGAAATGATGATACCATGCCAACTTGGAACCTTTTCAGAGTTCATGTCAAATGCTTTTCAATTTCATGGTCTTATAGCTCAAAATAATCAGTAAATGCATGAAAAATAACATTTGAAGTCAGAAAGGGTTGTAAATTGATGATGTGGCTATGAAAGGTGCATTTTGAACACATAAAAACAAGGGGGTTCAAATAAGTTCAGCAAAATTGAAATCCCTTTGTACCACACCAGTTTCTCTATGAAACCCTCATACTGAGATTGTCCGTTTTGTACACGAAGTGTATCCAGTTTTTGCCGTAAGGCTCTCTACTATCTTGCACATGCTATGTGGGGAAATGATGATACCATGCCAACTTGGAACCTTTTCAGAGTTCATTTCAAATGCTTTTCAATTTCATGGTCTTATAGCTCAAAATAATCAGTAAATGCATGAAAAATAACAAATGAAGTTAGAAAGGGTTGTAAATTGATGATGTGGCTTTGAATGGTGCATTTTGAACACATAAAAACAAGGGGGTTCAAATAAGTTCAACAAAATTAAAATCCCTTTGTAACAGACCAGTTTTCGTATGAAACCCTCATACTGAGATTGTCCGTTTTGTACATGAAGTGTATCCAGTTTTTGCCGTAAGCCTCTCTACTTTCTTGCACATGCTATGTGGGTGAAATGATGATACCATGCCAACTTGGAACCTTTTCAGAGTTCATTTCAAATGCTTTTCAATTTCATGGTCTTATAGCTCAAAATAATCAGTAAATGCATGAAAAATAACAAATGAAGTCAAAAAGGGTTGTAAATTGATGATGTGGCTTTGAATGGTGCATTTTGAACACAGAAAATCAAGGGGGTTCAAATCAGTTCAACAAAATAGAAATCCCTTTGTAACACACGAGTTTCCGTATGAAACCCTGATACTTCGAAGGAGATTGTCCGTTTTGTACAAGAAGTGCTTCCAGTTTTTGCCGTAAGCCTCTCTACTTTCTTGCACATGCTATGTGGGTGAAATGATGATACCATGCCAACTTGGAACCTTTTCAGAGTTCATTTCAAATGCTTTTCAATTTCATGGTCTTATAGCTCAAAATAATCAGTAAATGCATGAAAAATGACAAATGAAGTCAGAAAGGGTTGTAAATTGATGATGTGGCTTTGAATGGTGCATTTTGAACACAAAAAAACAAGGGGGTTCAAATAAGTTCAATAAAATTGAAATCCCTTTGTAACAGACGAGTTTCCGTATGAAACCGTGATACTTCGAAGGAGATTGTCCGTTTTGTACACGAAGTGCATCCAGTTTTTGCCGTAAGCCTCTCTACTTTCTTGCACATGCTATGTGGGTGAAATGATGATACCATGCCAACTTGGAACCTTTTCAGAGTTCATTTCAAATGCTTTTCAATTTCATGGTTTTATAGCTCAAAATAATCAGTAAATGCATGAAAAATAACAAATGAAGTCAGAAAGGGTTGTAAATTGATGATGTGGATTTGAATGGTGCATTCTGAAAACAGAAAAACAAGGGGGTTCAAATAAGTTCAAATAAAGTGAAATCCCTTTGTAGCAGACGAGTTTCCGTATGAAACCCTCATACTTCGAAGGAGATTGTTCGTTTTGTACACAAAGTGCATCCAGTTTTTGCCGTAAGCCTCTCTACTTTCTTGCACATGCTATGTGGGTGAAATGATGATACCATGCCAACTTGGAACCTTTTCAGAGTTCATTTCAAATGCTTTTCAATGTCATGGTCTTATAGCTCAAAATGATCAATAAATGCACGAAAAATAACAAATGAAGTCAGAAAGGGTTATAAATTGATGATGTGGCTTTGAATGGTGCATTTTGAACACAGAAAAACACGGGGGTTCAAATAAGTTGAACAAAATTGAAATCCGTTTGTAACAAACCAGTTTCCGTATGAAACCCTCATACTGAGATTGTCCGTTTTGTACAGGAAGTGCATCCAGTTTTTGCCGTAAGATTCTCTACTTTCTCGCACATGCTATGTGGGTGAAATGATGATACTATGCCAACTTGGAACCTTTTCGGAGTTCATTTCAAATGCTTTTCAATTTCATGGTCTTATAGCTCAAAATAATCAGTAAATGCATGAAAAAAAACAAATGAAGTCAGAAAGGGTTGTAAATTGATGATGTGGCTTTGAATGGTGCCTTTTGAACAGAGAAAAACAAGGGGGTCCAAATAAGTTCAACAAAATTGAAATCCCTTTGTAACACACGAGTTTCCGTATGAAACCGTGATACTTCGAAGGAGATTGTCCGTTTTGTACACGAAGCGCATCCAGTTTTTGCCGTAAGCCTCTCTACTTTCTTGCACATGCTGTGTGGGTGAAGTGATGATAAAATGTCAAAATGGAACCTTTTCAGAGTTCATTTCAAAGGCTTTTCAATTTCATGGTCTTATAGCTCAAAATAATGAGTAAATGCATGAAAAATAACAAATGAAGTCAGATAGGGTTGTAAATTGATGATGTAGCTTTGAATGGTGCATTTTGAACACATAAAAACAAGGGGGTTCAAATAAGTTCAACAAAATTGAAATCCCTTTGTAACACACGAGTTTCCGTATGAAACCCTCATACTGAGATTGTCCCTTTTGTACACGAAGATGATCCAGTTTTTGCCGTAAGCCTCTCTACTTTCTTGCACATGTTTTGTGGGTGAAATGATGATAGCATGCCAACTTGGAACCTTTTTAGAGTTCATTTCAAATGCTTTTCAATTTCATGGTCTTATAGCTCAAAATAATCAGTAAATGCATGAAAATTAAAAAATCAAGTCAGAAAGGGTTGTAAATTGATGATGTGGCTTCGAATGGTGCATTTTTAACACACCAAAACAAGGGGGTTCAAATAAATTCAACAAAATTGAAATCCCTTTGTAACAGACCAGTTTCCGTATGAAACCCTCATACTGAGATTGTCCGTTTTGTACACGAAGTGTATCCAGTTTTTGCCGTAAGCCTCTCTACTTTCTTGCACATGCTATGTGGGTGAAATGATGATACCATGCCAACTTGGAACCTTTTGAGAGTTCATTTCAAATGCTTTTCAATTTCTTGGTCTTATAGCTCAAAATAATCAGTAAATGCATGAAAAATAACAAATGAAGTCAGAAAGGGTTGTAAATTGATGATGTGGCTTTGAATGGTGCATTTTGAACACAGAAAATCAAGGGGGTTCAAATAAGTACAACAAAATAGAAATCCCTTAGCAACACATGAGTTCCCATATGAAACCGTGATACTGAGATTGTCCGTTTTGTACACGAAGTGCCTCCAGTTTTTTCCGTAAGCCTCTCTACTTTCTTGCACATGCTATGTGGGTGAGATGATGATACCATGCCAACTTGGAACCTTTTCAGAGTTCATTTCAAATGTTTTTCAATTTCATGGTCTTATAGCTCAAAATAATCAGTAAATGCATGAAAAATAACAAATGAAGTCAGAAAGGGTTGTAAATTGATGATGTGGATTTGAATGGTGCATTTTGAAAACAGAAAAACAAGGGGGTTCAAATAAGTTCAAATAAATTGAAATCCCTTTGTAGCAGACGAGTTTCCGTATGAAACCCTGATACTTCGAAGGAGGTTGTCCGTTTTGTACACGACGTGCATCCAGTTTTTGCCGAAAGCCTCTCTACTTTCTTGCACATGCTATGTGGGTGAAATGATGATACCATGCCAACTTGGAACCTTTTGAAAGTTCATTTCAAATGCTTTTCAATTTCTTGGTCTTATAGCTCAAAATAGTCAGTAAATGCATGAAAAATAACAAATGAAGTCAGAAAGGGTTATAAATTGATGATGTGGCTTTGAATGGTGCATTTTGAACACAGAAAATCAAGGGGGTTCAAATAAGTACAACAAAATAGAAATCCCTTTGTAACACATGAGTTTCCGTATGAAACCCTGATACTGAGATTGTCCGTTTTGTACACAAAGTGCATCCAGTTTTTTCCGTAAGCCTCTCTACTTTCTTGCACATGCTATGTGGGTGAGATGATGATACCATGCCAACTTGTAACCTTTTCAGAGTTCATTTCAAATGCTTTTCAATTTCATGGTCTTATAGCTCAAAATAATCAGTAAATGCATGAAAAATAACAAATGAAGTCAGAAAGGGTTGTAAATTGATGATGTGGATTTGAATGGTGCATTCTGAAAACAGAAAAACAAGGGGGTTCAAATAAGTTCAAATAAAGTGAAATCCCTTTGTAGCAGACGAGTTTCCGTATGAAACCCTCATACTTCGAAGGAGATTGTTCGTTTTGTACACAAAGTGCATCCAGTTTTTGCCGTAAGCCTCTCTACTTTCTTGCACATGCTATGTGGGTGAAATGATGATACCATGCCAACTTGGAACCTTTTCAGAGTTCATTTCAAATGCTTTTCAATGTCATGGTCTTATAGCTCAAAATGATCAATAAATGCACGAAAAATAACAAATGAAGTCAGAAAGGGTTATAAATTGATGATGTGGCTTTGAATGGTGCATTTTGAACACAGAAAAACACGGGGGTTCAAATAAGTTGAACAAAATTGAAATCCGTTTGTAACAAACCAGTTTCCGTATGAAACCCTCATACTGAGATTGTCCGTTTTGTACAGGAAGTGCATCCAGTTTTTGCCGTAAGATTCTCTACTTTCTCGCACATGCTATGTGGGTGAAATGATGATACTATGCCAACTTGGAACCTTTTCGGAGTTCATTTCAAATGCTTTTCAATTTCATGGTCTTATAGCTCAAAATAATCAGTAAATGCATGAAAAAAAACAAATGAAGTCAGAAAGGGTTGTAAATTGATGATGTGGCTTTGAATGGTGCCTTTTGAACAGAGAAAAACAAGGGGGTCCAAATAAGTTCAACAAAATTGAAATCCCTTTGTAACACACGAGTTTCCGTATGAAACCGTGATACTTCGAAGGAGATTGTCCGTTTTGTACACGAAGCGCATCCAGTTTTTGCCGTAAGCCTCTCTACTTTCTTGCACATGCTGTGTGGGTGAAGTGATGATAAAATGTCAAAATGGAACCTTTTCAGAGTTCATTTCAAAGGCTTTTCAATTTCATGGTCTTATAGCTCAAAATAATGAGTAAATGCATGAAAAATAACAAATGAAGTCAGATAGGGTTGTAAATTGATGATGTAGCTTTGAATGGTGCATTTTGAACACATAAAAACAAGGGGGTTCAAATAAGTTCAACAAAATTGAAATCCCTTTGTAACACACGAGTTTCCGTATGAAACCCTCATACTGAGATTGTCCCTTTTGTACACGAAGATGATCCAGTTTTTGCCGTAAGCCTCTCTACTTTCTTGCACATGTTTTGTGGGTGAAATGATGATAGCATGCCAACTTGGAAC
This sequence comes from Hordeum vulgare subsp. vulgare, assembly GCF_904849725.1. NCBI lineage: Eukaryota > Viridiplantae > Streptophyta > Magnoliopsida > Poales > Poaceae > Hordeum > Hordeum vulgare. The sequence continues at coordinate 343,767,158 of NC_058520.1, read as the reverse complement.
CTTTTTAGAGTTCATTTCAAATGCTTTTCAATTTCATGGTCTTATAGCTCAAAATAATCAGTAAATGCATGAAAATTAAAAAATCAAGTCAGAAAGGGTTGTAAATTGATGATGTGGCTTCGAATGTGCATTTTATACACACCAAAACAAGGGGGTTCAAATAAATTCAACAAAATTGAAATCCCTTTGTAACAGACCAGTTTCCGTATGAAACCCTCATACTGAGATTGTCCGTTTTGTACACGAAGTGTATCCAGTTTTTGCCGTAAGCCTCTCTACTTTCTTGCACATGCTATGTGGGTGAAATGATGATACCATGCCAACTTGGAACCTTTTGAGAGTTCATTTCAAATGCTTTTCAATTTCTTGGTCTTATAGCTCAAAATAATCAGTAAATGCATGAAAAATAACAAATGAAGTCAGAAAGGGTTGTAAATTGATGATGTGGCTTTGAATGGTGCATTTTGAACACAGAAAATCAAGGGGGTTCAAATAAGTACAACAAAATAGAAATCCCTTAGCAACACATGAGTTCCCATATGAAACCGTGATACTGAGATTGTCCGTTTTGTACACGAAGTGCCTCCAGTTTTTTCCGTAAGCCTCTCTACTTTCTTGCACATGCTATGTGGGTGAGATGATGATACCATGCCAACTTGGAACCTTTTCAGAGTTCATTTCAAATGTTTTTCAATTTCATGGTCTTATAGCTCAAAATAATCAGTAAATGCATGAAAAATAACAAATGAAGTCAGAAAGGGTTGTAAATTGATGATGTGGATTTGAATGGTGCATTTTGAAAACAGAAAAACAAGGGGGTTCAAATAAGTTCAAATAAATTGAAATCCCTTTGTAGCAGACGAGTTTCCGTATGAAACCCTGATACTTCGAAGGAGGTTGTCCGTTTTGTACACGACGTGCATCCAGTTTTTGCCGAAAGCCTCTCTACTTTCTTGCACATGCTATGTGGGTGAAATGATGATACCATGCCAACTTGGAACCTTTTGAAAGTTCATTTCAAATGCTTTTCAATTTCTTGGTCTTATAGCTCAAAATAATCAGTAAATGCATGAAAAATAACAAATGAAGTCAGAAAGGGTTATAAATTGATGATGTGGCTTTGAATGGTGCATTTTGAACACAGAAAATCAAGGGGGTTCAAATAAGTACAACAAAATAGAAATCCCTTTGTAACACATGAGTTTCCGTATGAAACCCTGATACTGAGATTGTCCGTTTTGTACACAAAGTGCATCCAGTTTTTTCCGTAAGCCTCTCTACTTTCTTGCACATGCTATGTGGGTGAGATGATGATACCATGCCAACTTGTAACCTTTTCAGAGTTCATTTCAAATGCTTTTCAATTTCATGGTCTTATAGCTCAAAATAATCAGTAAATGCATGAAAAATAACAAATGAAGTCAGAAAGGGTTGTAAATTGATGATGTGGATTTGAATGGTGCATTTTGAAAACAGAAAAACAAGGGGGTTTAAATAAGTTCAAATAAATTGAAATCCCTTTGTAGCAGACGAGTTTCCGTATGAAACCCTCATACTTCGAAGGAGATTGTCCGTTTTGTACACGACGTGCATCCAGTTTTTGCCGAAAGCCTCTCTACTTTATTGCACATGCTATGTGGGTGAAATGATGATACCATGCCAACTTGGAACCTTTTCAGAGTTCATTTCAAATGCTTTTGAATTTCATGGTCTTATAGCTCAAGATGATCAGTAAATGCATGAAAAATAACAAATGAAGTCACAAAGGGTTGTAAATTGATGATGTTGCTTTGAATGGTGCATTTTGAACACAGAAAAACAAGGGGGTTCAAATAAGTTCAACAAAATAGAAATCCCTTTGTAACAAACCAGTTTCCGTATGAAACCCTGATACTGAGATTGTCCGTTTTGTACACGAAGTGCATACAGTTTTTGCCGTAAGATTCTCTACTTTCTCGCACATGCTATGTGGGTGAAATGATGATACCATGCCAACTTGGAACCTTTTCAGAGTTCATTTCAAATGCTTTTCAATTTCATGGTCTTATAGCTCAAAATAATCAGTAAATGCATGAAAAATAACAAATGAAGTCACAAAGGGTTGTAAATTGATGATGTGGCTTTGAATGGTGCATTTTGAACAGAGAAAAACATGGGGGTTCAAATAAGTTCAACAAAATTGAAATCCCTTTGTAACACACGAGTTTCCGAATGAAACCGTGATACTTCGAAGGAGATTGTCCGTTTTTTACACGACGTGCATCCAGTTTTTGCCGTAAGCCTCTCTACTTTCTTGCACATGCTGTGTGGGTGAAATGATGATACCATGCCAACTTGGAACCTTTTCAGAGTTCATTTCAAATGCTTTTCAATTTCATGGTCTTATAGCTCAAAATAAAGAGTAAATGCATGAAAAATAACAAATGAAGTCAGAAAGGGTTGTAAATTGATGATGTAGCTTTGAATGGTGCATTTTGAACACAGAAAATCAAGGGGGTTCAAATAAGTACAACAAAATAGAAATCCCTTTGTAACACATGAGTTCCCATATGAAACCGTGATACTGAGATTGTCCATTTCGTACACGAAGTGCATCCAGTTTTTTCCATAAGCCTCTCTACTTTCTTGCACATGCTATTTGGGTGAGATGATGATACCATGCCAACTTGGAACCTTTTCAGAGTTCATTTCAAATGCTTTTCAATTTCATGGTCTTATAGCTAAAAATAATCAGTAAATGCATGAAAAATAACAAATGAAGTCAGAAAGGGTTGTAAATTGATGATGTGGATTTGAATGGTGCATTTTGAAAACAGAAAAACAAGGGGGTTCAAATAAGTTCAAATAAATTGAAATCCCTTTGTAGCAGACGAGTTTCCGTATGAAACCCTGATACTTCGAAGGAGGTTGTCCGTTTTGTACACGACGTGCATCCAGTTTTTGCCGAAAGCCTCTCTACTTTCTTGCACATGCTATGTGGGTGAAATGATGATACCATGCCAACTTGGAACCTTTTGAGAGTTCATTTCAAATGCTTTTCAATTTCTTGGTCTTATAGCTCAAAATAATCAGTAAATGCATGAAAAATAACAAATGAAGTCAGAAAGGGTTATAAATTGATGATGTGGCTTTGAATGGTGCATTTTGAACACAGAAAATCAAGGGGGTTCAAATAAGTACAACAAAATAGAAATCCCTTTGTAACACATGAGTTTCCGTATGAAACCCTGATACTGAGATTGTCCGTTTTGTACACAAAGTGCATCCAGTTTTTTCCGTAAGCCTCTCTACTTTCTTGCACATGCTATGTGGGTGAGATGATGATACCATGCCAACTTGGAACCTTTTCAGAGTTCATTTCAAAGGCTTTTCAATTTCATGGTCTTATAGCTCAAAATAATCAGTAAATGCATGAAAAATAACAAATGAAGTCAGAAAGGTTTGTAAATTGATGATGTGGATTTGAATGGTGCATTTTGAAAACAGAAAAACAAGGGGGTTTAAATAGGTTCAAATAAATTGAAATCCCTTTGTAGCAGACGAGTTTCCATATGAAACCCTCATACTTCGAAGGAGATTGTCCGTTTTGTACACGACGTGCATCCAGTTTTTGCCGAAAGCCTCTCTACTTTATTGCACATGCTATGTGGGTGAAATGATGATACCATGCCAACTTGGAACCTTTTCAGAGTTCATTTCAAATGCTTTTCAATTTCATGGTCTTATAGCTGAAAATGATCAGTAAATGCATGAAAAATAACAAATGAAGTCAAAAAGGGTTGTAAATTGATGATGTGGCTTTGAATGGTGCATTTTGAACACAGAAAATCAAGGGGGTTCAAATAAGTACAACAAAATAGAAATCCCTTTGTAACACATGAGTTCCCATATGAAACCGTGATACTAAGATTGTCCGTTTTGTACACGAAGTGCCTCCAGTTTTTTCCGTAAGCCTCTCTACTTTCTTGCACATGCTATTTGGGTGAGATGATGATACCATGCCAACTTGGAACCTTTTCAGAGTTTATTTCAAATGCTTTTCAATTTCATGGTCTTATAGCTCAAAATAATCAGTAAATGCATGAAAAATAACAAATGAAGTCAGAAAGGGTTGTAAATTGATGATGTGGATTTGAATGGTGCATTTTGAAAACAGAAAAACAAGGGGGTTCAAATAAGTTCAAATAAATTGAAATCCCTTTGCAGCAGACGAGTTTCCGTATGAAACCCTGATACTTCGAAGGAGGTTGTCCGTTTTGTACACGACGTGCATCCAGTTTTTGCCGAAAGCCTCTCTACTTTCTTGCACATGGTATGTGGGTGAAATGATGATACCATGCCAACTTGGAACCTTTTGAGAGTTCATTTCAAATGCTTTTCAATTTCTTGGTCTTATAGCTCAAAATAATCAGTAAATGCATGAAAAATAACAAATGAAGTCAGAAAGGGTTATAAATTGATGATGTGGCTTTGAATGGTGCATTTTGAACACAGAAAATCAAGGGGGTTCAAATAAGTACAACAAAATAGAAATCCCTTTGTAACACATGAGTTTCCGTATGAAACCCTGATACTGAGATTGTCCGTTTTGTACACAAAGTGCATCCAGTTTTTTCCGTAAGCCTCTCTACTTTCTTGCACATGCTATGTGGGTGAGATGATGATACCATGCCAACTTGGAACCTTTTCAGAGTTCATTTCAAATGCTTTTCAATTTCATGGTCTTATAGCTCAAAATAATCAGTAAATGCATGAAAAATAACAAATGAAGTCAGAAAGGGTTGTAAATTGATGATGTGGATTTGAATGGTGCATTTTGAAAACAGAAAAACAAGGGGGTTTAAATAAGTTCAAATAAATTGAAATCCCTTTGTAGCAGACGAGTTTCCGTATGAAACCCTGATACTTCGAAGGAGATTGTCCGTTTTGTACACGACGTGCATCCAGTTTTTGCCGAAAGCCTCTCTACTTTATTGCACATGCTATGTGGGTGAAATGATGATACCATGCCAACTTGGAACCTTTTCAGAGTTCATTTCAAATGCTTTTCAATTTCATGGTCTTATAGCTCAAAATGATCAGTAAATGCATGAAAAATAACAAATGAAGTCACAAAGGGTTGTAAATTGATGATGTTGCTTTGAATGGTGCATTTTGAACACAGAAAAACAAGGGGGTTCAAATAAGTTCAACAAAATAGAAATCCCTTTGTAACAAACCAGTTTCCGTATGAAACCCTGATACTGAGATTGTCCGTTTTGTACACGAAGTGCATACAGTTTTTGCCGTAAGATTCTCTACTTTCTCGCACATGCTATGTGGGTGAAATGATGATACCATGCCAACTTGGAACCTTTTCAGAGTTCATTTCAAATGCTTTTCAATTTCATGGTCTTATAGCTCAAAATAATCAGTAAATGCATGAAAAATAACAAATGAAGTCACAAAGGGTTGTAAATTGATGATGTGGCTTTGAATGGTGCATTTTGAACAGAGAAAAACAAGGGGGTTCAAATAAGTTCAACAAAATTGAAATCCCTTTGTAACACACGAGTTTCCGTATGAAACCGTGATACTTCGAAGGAGATTGTCCGTTTTTTACACGACGTGCATCCAGTTTTTGCCGTAAGCCTCTCTACTTTCTTGCACATGTTGTGTGGGTGAAATGATGATACCATGCCAACTTGGAACCTTTTCAGAGTTCATTTCAAATGCTTTTCAATTTCATGGTCTTATAGCTCAAAATAAAGAGTAAATGCATGAGAAATAACAAATGAAGTCAGAAAGGGTTGTAAATTGATGATGTAGCTTCGAATGGTGCATTTTGAACACAGAAAATCAAGGGGGTTCAAATAAGTACAACAAAATAGAAATCCCTTTGTAACACATGAGTTCCCATATGAAACCGTGATACTGAGATTGTCCATTTTGTACACGAAGTGCATCCAGTTTTTTCCGTAAGCCTCTCTACTTTCTTGCACATGCTATGTGGGTGAGATGATGATACCATACCAACTTGGAACCTTTTCAGAGTTCATTTCAAATGCTTTTCAATTTCATGGTCTTATAGCTAAAAATAATCAGTAAATGCATGAAAAATAACAAATGAAGTCAGAAAGGGTTGTAAATTGATGATGTGGATTTGAATGGTGCATTTTGAAAATAGAAAAACAAGGGGGTTCAAATAAGTTCAAATAAATTGAAATCCCTTTGTAGCAGACGAGTTTCCGTATGAAACCCTGATACTTCGAAGGAGGTTGTCCGTTTTGTACACGACGTGCATCCAGTTTTTGCCGAAAGCCTCTCTACTTTCTTGCACATGCTATGTGGGTGAAATGATGATACCATGCCAACTTGGAACCTTTTGAGAGTTCATTTCAAATGCTTTTCAATTTCTTGGTCTTATAGCTCAAAATAATCAGTAAATGCATGAAAAATAACAAATGAAGTCAGAAAGGGTTATAAATTGATGATGTGGCTTTGAATGGTGCATTTTGAACACAGAAAATCAAGGGGGTTCAAATAAGTACAACAAAATAGAAATCCCTTTGTAACACATGAGTTTCCGTATGAAACCCTGATACTGAGATTGTCCGTTTTGTACACAAAGTGCATCCAGTTTTTTCCGTAAGCCTCTCTACTTTCTTGCACATGCTATGTGGGTGAGATGATGATACCATGCCAACTTGGAACCTTTTCAGAGTTCATTTCAAATGCTTTTCAATTTCATGGTCTTATAGCTCAAAATAATCAGTAAATGCATGAAAAATAACAAATGAAGTCAGAAAGGGTTGTAAATTGATGATGTGGATTTGAATGGTGCATTTTGAAAACAGAAAAACAAGGGGGTTTAAATAAGTTCAAATAAATTGAAATCCCTTTGTAGCAGACGAGTTTCCGTATGAAACCCTCATACTTCGAAGGAGATTGTCCGTTTTGTACACGACGTGCATCCAGTTTTTGCCGAAAGCCTCTCTACTTTATTGCACATGCTATGTGGGTGAAATGATGATACCATGCCAACTTGGAACCTTTTCAGAGTTCATTTCAAATGCTTTTCAATTTCATGGTCTTATAGCTCAAAATGATCAGTAAATGCATGAAAAATAACAAATGAAGTCAAAAAGGGTTGTAAATTGATGATGTGGCTTTGAATGGTGCATTTTGAACACAGAAAATCAAGGGGGTTCAAATAAGTACAACAAAATAGAAATCCCTTTGTAACACATGAGTTCCCATATGAAACCGTGATACTAAGATTGTCCGTTTTGTACACGAAGTGCCTCCAGTTTTTTCCGTAAGCCTCTCTACTTTCTTGCACATGCTATTTGGGTGAGATGATGATACCATGCCAACTTGGAACCTTTTCAGAGTTCATTTCAAATGCTTTTCAATTTCATGGTCTTATAGCTCAAAATAATCAGTAAATGCATGAAAAATAACAAATGAAGTCAGAAAGGGTTGTAAACTGATGATGTGGATTTGAATGGTGCATTTTGAAAACAGAAAAACAAGGGGGTTCAAATAAGTTCAAATAAATTGAAATCCCTTTGCAGCAGACGAGTTTCCGTATGAAACCCTGATACTTCGAAGGAGGTTTTCCGTTTTGTACACGACGTGCATCCAGTTTTTGCCGAAAGCCTCTCTACTTTCTTGCACATGCTATGTGGGTGAAATGATGATACCATGCCAACTTGGAACCTTTTGAGAGTTCATTTCAAATGCTTTTCAATTTCTTGGTCTTATAGCTCAAAATAATCAGTAAATGCATGAAAAATAACAAATGAAGTCAGAAAGGGTTATAAATTGATGATGTGGCTTTGAATGGTGCATTTTGAACACAGAAAATCAAGGGGGTTCAAATAAGTACAACAAAATAGAAATCCCTTTGTAACACATGAGTTTCCGTATGAAACCCTGATACTGAGATTGTCCGTTTTGTACACAAAGTGCATCCAGTTTTTTCCGTAAGCCTCTCTACTTTCTTGCACATGCTATGTGGGTGAGATGATGATACCATGCCAACTTGGAACCTTTTCAGAGTTCATTTCAAATGCTTTTCAATTTCATGGTCTTATAGCTCAAAATAATCAGTAAATGCATGAAAAATAACAAATGAAGTCAGAAAGGGTTGTAAATTGATGATGTGGATTTGAATGGTGCATTTTGAAAACAGAAAAACAAGGGGGTTTAAATAAGTTCAAATAAATTGAAATCCCTTTGTAGCAGACGAGTTTCCGTATGAAACCCTGATACTTCGAAGGAGATTGTCCGTTTTGTACACGACGTGCATCCAGTTTTTGCCGAAAGCCTCTCTACTTTATTGCACATGCTATGTGGGTGAAATGATGATACCATGCCAACTTGGAACCTTTTCAGAGTTCATTTCAAATGCTTTTCAATTTCATGGTCTTATAGCTCAAAATGATCAGTAAATGCATGAAAAATAACAAATGAAGTCACAAAGGGTTGTAAATTGATGATGTTGCTTTGAATGGTGCATTTTGAACACAGAAAAACAAGGGGGTTCAAATAAGTTCAACAAAATAGAAATCCCTTTGTAACAAACCAGTTTCCGTATGAAACCCTGATACTGAGATTGTCTGTTTTGTACACGAAGTGCATCCAGTTTTTGCCGTAAGATTCTCTACTTTCTCGCACATGCTATGTGGGTGAAATGATGATACCATGCCAACTTGGAACCTTTTCAGAGTTCATTTCAAATGCTTTTCAATTTCATGGTCTTATAGCTCAAAATAATCAGTAAATGCATGAAAAATAACAAATGAAGTCACAAAGGGTTGTAAATTGATGATGTGGCTTTGAATGGTGCATTTTGAACAGAGAAAAATAAGGGGGTTCAAATAAGTTCAACAAAATTGAAATCCCTTTGTAACACACGAGTTTCCGTATGAAACCGTGATACTTCGAAGGAGATTGTCCGTTTTTTACACGACGTGCAGCCAGTTTTTGCCGTAAGCCTCTCTACTTTCTTGCACATGCTGTGTGGGTGAAATGATGATACCATGCCAACTTGGAACCTTTTCAGAGTTCATTTCAAATGCTTTTCAATTTCATGGTCTTATAGCTCAAAATAAAGAGTAAATGCATGAAAAATAACAAATGAAGTCAGAAAGGGTTGTAAATTGATGATGTAGCTTTGAATGGTGCATTTTGAACACAGAAAATCAAGGGGGTTCAAATAAGTACAACAAAATAGAAATCCCTTTGTAACACATGAGTTCCCATATGAAACCGTGATACTGAGATTGTCCATTTTGTACACGAAGTGCATCCAGTTTTTTCCGTAAGCCTCTCTACTTTCTTGCACATGCTATGTGGGTGAGATGATGATACCATGCCAACTTGGAACCTTTTCAGAGTTCATTTCAAATGCTTTTCAATTTCATGGTCTTATAGCTAAAAATAATCACTAAATGCATGAAAAATAACAAATGAAGTCAGAAAGGGTTGTAAATTGATGATGTGGATTTGAATGGTGCATTTTGAAAACAGAAAAACAAGGGGGTTCAAATAATTTCAAATAAATTGAAATCCCTTTGTAGCAGACGAGTTTCCGTATGAAACCCTGATACTTCGAAGGAGATTGTCCGTTTTGTACACGACGTGCATCCAGTTTTTGCCAAAAGCCTCTCTACTTTCTTGCACATGCTATGTGGGTGAAATGATGATACCATGCCAACTTGGAACCTTTTCAAAGTTCATTTCAAATGCTTTTCAATTTCATGGTCTTATAGCTCAAAATGATCAGTAAATGCATGAAAAATAACAAATGAAGTCACAAAGGGTTGTAAATTGATGATGTGGCTTTGAATGGTGCATTTTGAACACAGAAAAACAAGGGGGTTCAAATAAGTTCAACAAAATAGAAATCCCTTTGTAACAAACCAGTTTCCGTATGAAACCCTGATACTGAGATTATCCGTTTTGTACACGAAGTGCATACAGTTTTTGCCGTAAGATTCTCTACTTTCTCGCACATGCTATGTGGGTGAAATGATGATACCATGCCAACTTGGAACCTTTTCAGAGTTCATTTCAAATGCTTTTCAATTTCATGGTCTTATAGCTCAAAATAATCAGTAAATGCATGAAAAATAACAAATGAAGTCACAAAGGGTTGTAAATTGATGATGTGGCTTTGAATGGTGCATTTTGAACAGAGAAAAACAAGGGGGTTCAAATAAGTTCAACAAAATTGAAATCCCTTTGTAACACACGAGTTTCCGTATGAAACCGTGATACTTCGAAGGAGATTGTCCGTTTTGTACACGAAGTGCATCCAGTTTTTGCCGTAAGCCTCTCTACTTTCTCGCAAATGCAATGTGGGTGAAATGATGATACCATGCAAACTTGGAACCTTTTCAGAGTTCATTTCAAATGCTTTTCAATTTCATGGTCTTATAGCTCAAAATAATCAGTAAATGCATGAAAAATAACAAATGAAGTCAGAAAGGGTTCTCAATTGATGATGTGGCTTTGAATGTTGCATTTTGAACACAGAAAAACAAGGGGGTTCAAATAAGTTCAAAAAAATTGAAATCCCTTTGTAACAGACGAGTTTCCGTATGAAACACTGATACTTCGAAGGAGATTGTCTGTTTTGTTCACGAAGTGCATCCAGTTTTTGCCGTAAGCCTCTCTACCTTCCTGCACATGCTATGTGGGTGAAATGATGATACCATGACAACTTGGAACCTTTTCAGAGTTCATTTCAAATGCTTTTCAATTTCATGGTCTTATAGCTCAAAATAATCAGTAAATGCATAAAAATAACAAATGAAGTCAGAAAGGGTTGTAAATTGATGATGTGGCTTTGAATGGTGCATTTTGAACACAGAAAAAGAAGGGGGTTCAAATAAGTTCGAAAATATTGAAATCCCTTTGTAACAGACGACTTTCCGTATGAAACCCTGATACTTCGAAGGAGATTGTCCGTTTTATACACGAAGTGCATCCAGTTTTTTCCGTAAGCCTCTCTACTTTCTTGCACATGCTATGTGGGTGAAATGATGATACCATGCCAACTTGGAACCTTTTCAGAGTTCATTTCAAATGCTTTTCAATTTCATGGTCTTATAGCTCAAAATAATCACTAAATGCATGAAAAATAACAAATGAAGTGAGAAAGGGTTGTAAATTGATGATGTGGCTTTGAATGGTGCATTTTGAACACAGAAAAACAAGGGGGTTCGAATAAATTCGAAAAAATTGAAATCCCTTTGTAAGAGACGAGTTTCCGTATGAAACCCTGATACTTCGAAGGAGATTGTCCGTTTTATACACGAAGTGCATCCAGTTTTTTCCGTAAGCCTCTCTACTTTCTTCCACATGCTATGTGGGTGAAATGATGATACCATACCAACTTGGAACCATTTCAGAGTTCATTTCAAAAGCTTTTCAATTTCATGGTCTTATAGCTCAAAATAATCAGTAAATGCATGAAAAATAACAAATGAAGTCAGAAAGGGTTGTAGATTGATGATGTGTCTTTGAATGGTGCATTTTGAACATAGAAAAACAAGGGGGTTCAAATAAGTTCAACAAAATTGAAATCCATTTGTAACAAACGAGTTTCCGTATGAAACCCTGGAACTGAGATTGTCCGTTTTGTACACGAAGTGCATCTAGTTTTTGCCGTAAGCCTCTCTACTTTCTTGCACATGCTATGTGGGTGAAATGATGGTACCATGCCAACTTGGAACCTTTTCAGAGTTCATTTCAAATGCTTTCCAATTTCATGGTCTTATAGCTCAAAATAATCAGTAAATGCATGAAAAATAACAAATGAAGTCAGAAAGGGTTGTAAATTGATGATGTGGCTTTGAATGGTGCGTTTTGAACAAAGAAAAACAAGGGGGTTCAAATAAGTTCAACAAAATTGAAATCCCTTTGTAACAGACGAATTTCCGTATGAAACCCTGGTACTGAGATTGTCCGTTTTGTACACGAAGTGCATCCAGTTTTTGCCGTAAGACTCTCTACTTTCTTGCACATGCTATGTGGGTGAAATGATGATACCATGCCAACTTGGAACCTTGTGAGAGTTCATTTCAAATGCTTTTCAATTTCATGGTCTTATAGCGCAAAATATTCAGTAAATGCATGAAAAATAACAAATGAAGTCAGAAAGGGTTGTAAATTGATGATGTGTCTTTGAATGGTACATTTTGAACACAGAAAAACAAGGGGGTTCAAACAAGTTCAATAAAATTGAAATCCCTTTGTAACAGACGAGTTTCCGTATGAAACCCTGGTACTCAGATTGTCCGTTTTGTACACGAAGTGCATCCAGTTTTTGCCGTAAGCCTCTCTACTTTCTTGCACATGCTATGTGGGTGAAATGATGATACCATGCCAACTTGGAACCTTGTGAGAGTTCATTTCAAATGCTTTTCAATTTCATGGTCTTATAGCTCAAAATAATCAGTAAATGCATGAAAAATAACAAATGAAGTCAGAAAGGGTTGTAAATTGATGATGTGGCTTTGAATGGTGCATTTCGAACACAAAAAAAACAAGGGGGTTCAAATAAGTTCAACAAAATTGAAATCCCTTTGTAACACACGAGTTTCCGTATGAAACCCTGATACTGAGATTGTCCGTTTTGTACACGAAGTGCATCTAGTTTTTGTCGTAAGCCTCTCTACTTTCTTGCACATGCTATGTGGGTGAAATGTTGATACCATGCCAACTTGGAACCTTTTCAAAGTTCATTTCAAATGCTTTTCCATTTCATGGTCTTATAGCTCAAAATAATCAGTAAATGCATGAAAAATAACAAATGAAGTTAGAAAGGGTTGTAAATTGATGATGTGGATTTGAATGGTGCATTTTGAACACATAAAAACAAGGGGGTTCAAATAAGTTCAAAAAAATTAAAATCCCTTTATAACAGACGAGTTTCCGTATGAAACCCTGATACTTCGAAGGAGATTGTCCGTTTTGTACACGACGCGCATCCAGTTTTTGCCGTATGCCTCTCTACTTTCTTGCACATGCTATGTGGGTGAAATGATGATACCAAGCAAACTTGGAACCTTTTCAGAGTTCATTTCAAATGCTTTTCAATTTCAAGGTATCATAGCTCAAAATAATCAGTAAATGCATGAAAAATAACAAATGAAGTGAGAAAGGGTTGCAAATTGATGATGTGGCTTTGAATGGTGCATTTTGAACACAGAAAAACAAGGGGGTTCAAGTAAGTTCAACAAAATTGAAATCTCTTTGTAACAGACGAGTTTCCGTATGAAACCCTGATACTGAGATTGTCCGTTTTGTACACGAAGTGCATCCAGTTTTTGCCGTAAGCCTCTCTACTTTCTTGCACATGCTATGTGGGTGAAATGTTGATAACATGGCAACTTGGAACCTTTTCAAAGTTCATTTCAAATGCTTTTGAATTTCATGGTCTTATAGCTTAAAATAATCAGTAAATGCATGAAAAAAACAAATGAAGTGAGAAAGGGTTGTAAATTGATGATGTGGCTTTGAATGGTGCATTTTGAACACAGAAAAACAAGGGGGTTCAAATAAGTTCAACAAAATTGAAATCCCTTTGTAACCGACGAGTTTCCGTATGAACCCTGGTACTGAGATTGTCCGTTTTGTACACGAAGTGCATCCAGTTTTTGCCGTAAGCCTCTCTACTTTCTTGCACATGCTATGTGGGTGAAATAATGATACCATGCCAACTTGGAACCTTTTCACATTTCATTTCTAATGCTTTTCAATTTCATGGTCTTATAGCTCAAAATAATCAGTAAATGCATGAAAAATAACAAATGAAGTCAGAAAGGGTTGTAAATTGATGATGTGGCTTTGAATGCTGCATTTTGAACAAAGAAAAACAAGGGGGTTCAAATAAGTTCAACAAAATTGAAATCTCTTTGTAACACACGAGTTTCCGTATGAAACCCTAATACTGAGATTGTCCGTTTTGTACACAAAGTGCATCCAGTTTTTGCCGTAAGCCTCTCTACTTTCTTGCACATGCTGTGTGGGTGAAATATTGATACCATGCCAACTTGGAACCTTTTCAGAGTTCATTTCAAATGCTTATCAATTTCATGGTCTTATAGCTCAAAATAATCAGTAAATGCATGAAAAATAACAAATGAAGTCAGTAAGGGTTATAAATTGATGATGTGGCTTTGAATGGTGCATTTTCAACACAGAAAAACAAGGGGGTTCAAATAAGTTCAAAAAAATTGAAATCCCTTTATAACACACGAGTTTCCGTATGAAACCCTGATAGTGAGATTGTCCGTTTTATACACGAAGTGCATCAAGTTTTTGTCGTATGCCTCTCTACTTTCTTGCACATGCTATGTGGGTGAAATGATGATACCAAGCCAACTTGGAACCTTTTGAGAGTTCATTTCAAATGGTTCTCAATTTCATGGTCTCATAGCTCAAAATAATCAGCAAATGCATGAAAAATAACAAATGAAGTCAAAAAGGGTTGTAAATTGATGATGTGGCTTTGAATGGTGCATTTTGAACACAGAAAAACAAGGGGGTTCAAATAAGTTCAACAAAATTGAAATCCCTTTGTAACAGACGAGTTTCCGTATGAAACCCTGATACTGAGATTGTCCGTTTTGTACACGAAGTGCATCCAGTTTTTGCCGTAAGCCTCTCTAGTTTCTTGCACATGCTATGTGGGTGAAATGTTGATACCATGCCAACTTGGAACCTTTTCAGAGTTCATTTCAAATGCTTTTCAATTTCATGGTCTTATAGCTCAAAATAATCAGTAAATGCATGAAAAATAACAAATGAAGTCAGAAAGGGTTGTAAATTGATGATGTGGCTTTGAATGGTGCATTTTGAACATAGAAAAACAAGGGGGTTCAAATAAGTTCAAAAAAAAATGAAATCCCTTTATAACAGACGAGTTTCCGTATGAAACCCTGATAGTGAGATTGTCCGTTTTGTACACGAAGTGCATCCAGTTTTTGCCGTAAGCTTCTCTACTTTCTTGCACATGCTATGTGGGTTAAATGATGATACCATGCCAACTCGGAATTATTTCAGAGTTCATTTCAAATGCTTTTCAATTTCATGGTCTTATAGCTCAAAATAATCAGTAAATGCATGAAAAATAACAAATGAAGTCAGAAAGGGTTGTAAATTGATGATGTGGCTTTGAATGGTGCATTTTGAACAGATAAAAACAAGGGGGTTCAATTAAGTTCAAAAAAATTGAAATCCCTTTGTAACAAACGGGTTTCCGTATGAAACCCTTATACTTCGAAGGAGATTGTCCGTTTTGTACACGAAGTGCATCTAGTTTTTGCTGTAAGCCTCTCTACTTTCTTGCACATGCTATGTGGGTGAAATAATGATACCATGCCAACTTGGAACCTTTTCAGAGTTCATTTCAAATGCTTTTCAATTTCATGGTCTTTGTCGTGGGTATAAGCCTCACCGTAGATGTGTAGGGTACAAAAAGGATGGGCAAAGCCTTAGCTACGGCGAGGTTGTATGATTTCAGGCCCCTCAGCGGTGGAGGTAATAGCCCTACGTCTCAGTGCTCTGGGAGCTTGTTGTCGAGTGGAATATGGAATACAAATGAGTTGCCAACCCCTTCACTAGCGGGGGAGGGTGGCTTATATAGAGTGCGCTGCCCTCCACAACGGTTCTGGTATAGGGGTGGAGTAGTGGCGATTGAATGCATACGTTATAGGTAACGTACGTCCTAAATGCTAATAAATGCACCGGGAAACGTACGATCGTTTCCCTCCAAGGGGGTTACGATGTTCCGAGCGGCATCCAGTCGGTTTGTTGGATGTTCTCCGAATGCTAGTCTCCGACTGGATGGTCGAGGACCTGTTACCGGCTGGATGATGGGGACTCCTTAATTCAGTCGGAACTGACTAAAGGCCTCGTCTCTTATGAGGGGTAGTCCTTGGGTAGGACTTACAGGGCAGGCCTATGACCCTACCCTAGGACTATAACCCCATCATTAGTCCCCGAATGGATTGGGGTTGGAACGACGAAGCGATGCTTGAAGTTTAGATCCGACTGGAACGGATGTGACTTTGGCGTTGCTTGCCTCGATCCATTTTATCTTCTCTGACCAATGATCCGAGTGGAAATCTTTGTGGAACAAACTGTCGGAAATCGAGTGCTTCCAGGGTATCTCTTGTGGTGACCAGTCAAGTGACAACGGCGGATTTTTCGGGATCCTCAAATTTCGGTTTCCGCGCGCTCAGCGGGGATGACGCCAGCGCGTTCGAGTAGCGCCTGACGCCTCGATTCTCGCGCCTTCAACTTCTCCACTGATATCGCCGCGGTCGGTAGGGGGATAAGGTTTCGGGGCCACCTGCCAGCGACCCAGTCGGAACCTTACTTAAATCCCAGCGGCAAGGGTTTTTCGTTACGCCCGCCGGATCTTTTGCCTTTGCTTCGTCCTCCTCGCCGTCTCCAGCGCACCTAATCTTGCCTTTGCTTCTTCCTCCTCGCCGCCTCCAGCGCACCTAACTTCTCCACTCGTCCTTCCCCTCCGCGGATTCGCAACTTCCGCCATGACCAAGGGTCAGACTAGCAAGATGGAGGCGAGGAAGAAGAAGGGGAAGCCGGCGGGTCCTGCTCAGCGGCGGCAGCGGCCGTTGCCGGCGGGGTGGATCCAAGGCGACTTCCTCCCCTCCACGGTGACGGAGGGGGATCTGCTGCAGCTGGTGGAGGACGGGATGATCGTGCACAAGTCTTGGAGGCTGCCGGCGGAGAATGAGGTCGAGCCGGCACCCCGGGAGGGGGAGCGCGTCCTGCTGCTCAGCCATGTTTATCGAGGTTTCTCTCTGCCCCCGCATCCTTTCTTCAAGGGCATTATGAACAACTTCGGGGGACAGCTTCATCACTTTCCCCCGAATGCTATTGCCCATCTCTCTGCTTTCATAGTTATGTGCGAGTGCTTCATCGGCTGCCCTCCCCATTGGGGGTTGTTCAAACACATATTCTCTGCTAGATCTCAAACTATCAAACGGCTCAGCCAGTCGGATGATAAAACGCATCTTCTCCAACTCTGTAGAGTTTTAGGTTTCCAGAAAAAGAGTCGGAGTAGTTATCCTGCTCTTCAGCTGAGTGAGTCGGTTAGGAACTGGCAGTCGACGTGGTTCTACTGCCAAGACGTTGCCTGCCCGAATGCCTCGACAGGGTTGCCTCCTTTTAGCCTAGATAGTCCCGCTCCACCTAAGCAGCTCGCGCTCACAAAGGCGGAGAAGATCGACATCCAGCCCCTGGTCAACGCACTCGTAGACGTCGTCAGAAGGGGGTCACCGGCATGGATTTGCTGGAAACTTTCCTTGGTCGGCGCATACAACCACTGCAGGCTCGCGACCACGCCATGTGGCACTACGCGGGGCCCGAAGAATCCACTCGGACCAACGTCTTGAGCGTGACCGAGGAGAAGGTGGCGTCGTGGGTGCTCCAGATCACAGGCGCCTGCGAGAACCCCAGAGGGTCTCGGCGAGTGAGGGCTTTCAGCGCGGACAATCCTCCTCCGAACCAGGTGAATACCATTTGTCGAGTGCACGTATATGTTTTAGTTTTATCGCTTTCTTGAATCTCTGCCCGTCGTTTGATGTCGCCGACTGTTTTTCACGCAGAAGTGGACCAACTGGTTTTCTCCTGTCTCGAACGGGAACCCGGACGAGGAGCAGGGAGAAGGCAGCCAGGAGGGCAGTGTGGAGAGCGGCGAGTATGTCTCCGACAGTGGGGAGACGGAGGAGGAGTCTGGTGAAGAGGAGGAGGATGACGAAGAGCAGGACTCGCCGCCTCCACTGCCAGAGCACCGGACCAAGCGCCGACATGAACGTGCGGTTCCTTCGGCCCCTCCGGCATCCTCGAGTGCTCCGCCTGCTGCTCCTGTGGTTCCGAGTGCTCGGAGTACCAAGAGGGCCAGGGACGCTGTTGTCGAGCCTGTGGGTCAGCCTTCCAAGGCGGCCAAACCGAGTGGGTCTAAAGCTCGGAAGGCTTTGCCGCGGATAAGGGTCGTCGTTCCTGTCACCTCGACGTAAGTGCTCTGTTCCTTCTTATGATATTCGGTTGAACTCCTGTTTGAAGGTCGAATGAATTTCACTCGACAGGATTGCCACCTCTGCCACCTCTCCGGCGCGCCAGGAGGATGATCCCATGGACGCGGACAACGTCGTCTCGTCCCAGCCAGGTGCGTTGTAGTGACTCCGAGAGTGTTATACTATCGCGACGCAAATTCTATCTTAAGTCTTGCCTCTTTCTTTTTCTGAGATCTCGTGCCGTTCGGTCTATCAGGGGCGATTTGCGTGGACGACGGCGACCAGGGGAGACCTGAGCAAGCCGCGGAGCTAGTTTTCGAGGCTGCTCCTCCACTCACTGCTCTCGTCGCAGACGTGCTGCCGACCGAGGCGATGCCGCCGACTGAAACGGCGCTGGTGGCTGATGAACCTACTGGAGCGGGTCTTGGGATGCCCCAGGAACTTCCAACGATGCCAGGCTCGTCGAATGTCGAGTTCAACATCCAGCGTCTCCCGGAGGAGCAAGTGGGAGCGGCCAAGGGGGCCATGGTGCAGGCGGAGCTGATGGCGGGAGAAGCCAAGAGGGCATACGACTCCATCGCATCCTTGTACCAGCAGAGTTTGGAGCTGCGGGAAGATATCCGAGTAAGTGGGCTAGTAAGTATTTACTTTTCTGTTGTAACCCACTAGGTGTTCTCGGATATCGGATGATGTTTGCAATGGGTTCACTTTGAGTGAACCCAGTGGGTGTAGTCCCCGAGACTTCTGTCGAGTGCTTGCACCGGCAGTTGTCTTTATACATATTGTTTTTGCCTTGGTCAGATCTTGAAATAGTATGGTCGACCGCAAACAGTTGTGGCAGTCGGGGTGCACTTACTGTAAGAGTCCCCAAGAGTAATTTTACTCAGGTCGGGTAGTATTAGCCTCGTAGGCGTGGGTGGTAACATGTATCTCAATAGGGCGGGCCTGCTTGAGTTGCATGCCAGTGGGGTCACTCTCAGTGAACCCACTGGGTGTAGTCCCCGAGACCGCTGTCGACTGCTTGCGTCGGCAGGGGTCTGAAAAACTTAGACATTTATTGTTGAATTATCTGATTGTCTCTTGGTGCTGACTGGCAGAAAACTTGTGAAATGGGGACATCATATGAGACTGAGGACAGAGAAGATTCAGTTTGGTGGTGAGTGGGATGCGGCACTGCTTGCAATGGATGGTATGAAGGTGGTTCTGGCGGAGCGAGAGAAGTCGTTGGAGCAGGCTCGTGAAGCGAACAAAGTGCTGACTGAGGAAGTTGAGAAGATGGGGAAACAAAGGACTGCTCTGATGGGACAAATGGACGTGTTGAACAAACGGTGCAGAGCGCAGGAGAAATACGTCAGTGACTGGGCTCGGCAGATGATGACGCGTCTGGCTAGTAAGTCTTGCTTTTTCCGAGTGCTTGTGGTATGTGCGTCACACTCAGCGCTTATTGTTTGCTTGTGCCGTTGTCGCAGATTTTTGCATTAACGCCGAAGCTGAAGCAGCTGATGTGGAGCGGTCGATTCGCGAGAACGTTCCACTCGGCGAGGACGCCAATTGAGATCTGCTCCGAGCGCACATCCGCGTGGGCAAAGTTGGCCCTATCATCGGTCGACTGAGAGAAGTCGTCGGCCGGATCAACAAGGAGCTTTGGCCTGAGGATGAGTCGCGGCAGGAGATGGAAAACTTGCTGAGTCGACTGGAGGAGGTCCCCGATCGAGTGCAGTCATGGAAGAAATCTGCGGCTCGTTGTGGTGCAGATGTTGCTCTGTCCTTGGTCCGAGTTCATTGCAAGGAGGTGTGCGAGGAGAAGCTGAAAATGTTGAAGGTCGCCAACACGAAGAAACTTCAATTCGAAGACTTCATGGAAACCTTCCTTGAAAGCACCTCGCCGACGGAATCGACCTGGACACCTTCGTGGAGCCGTCCAGTCCTAGCGCCGATCCAGACGACGTGTAAGAAAACTTATCCTCGGTATGCCGAGTGTTGCTTTGTAAGAAACTTTGGCCACTGCTGTTGGCCGTCACATTCTTGTTTTGGTGTGGGTAAGCTTGATCCACACCGAGCCAGTATCTTTGTTTGAATTTTAAATCGAATCCTTTGCTCTTCTGTTGCAATTTTGACTCGAGTTTTGTTTGGTGTTTCTTGGTGAAGCCAAAGGCAAACATTCGGAACATGTCAGTTGTGTTGGCATCTGCATGGGCCTCATTGAGGGTCCGTGGAATTTCCGATTGGATCCTTATTATCAACGAGTGGATCGGTAGGACGAACTCGGAGGTCAAAGAGTACTTGGGCGATGCGGGATCGCAGCTAGGTTGTCGAGTGCGACTATCAGGTCGCACTCGGGGCGAGTTGGTACTGATGTAGTTGTCAGTTGTTTTGACATCCGCATGAGCCTCAATGAGGGTCTGCAACTCATGTAGTTGTCAGTTGTTTTGACATCCACATGAGCCTCAATGAGGGTCTGCAACTCATGTAGTTGTCAGTTGTTTTGACATCCACATGAGCCTCAATGGGGGTCTGCAACTCATGTAGTTGTCAGTTGTTTTGACATCCACATGAGCCTTAATGAGGGTCTGTTGAGTTCCCGAGTGTACCTGTAGGATACAATCGAAGGTATGTGGGTTTTTTAGGCGATTATGGATCGCACCTAAGTCCCCGAGTGTGGCGTTAAGTGCACACTCGAAGAAAGTTAAAACTTAGGCGATTCTGGATCGCAGCTAAGTCCCTGAGTGTGATGTTAAGTGCACCCTCGGAGAGAGTTAATACTTAGGCGATTCTGGATCGCAACTAAGTCCCCGAGTGTGACGTTAAGTGCACACTCGGAGAAAGTTAATACTTAGACGATTCTGGATCGCAGCTAAGTCTCCGAGTGTGACGTTAAGTGCACACTCGGAGAAAGTTAACTTTAGGCGATTCTGGATCGCAGCTAAGTCCCCGAGTGTGACGTTAAGTGCATACTCGGAGAAAGTTAATACTTAGGCGAATCTAGATCGCAGCTAAGTCCCCGAGTGTGACGTTAAGTGCACACTCGGAGAAAGTTTATACTTAGGCGATTCTGGATCTCAGCTAAGTCTCCGAGTTTGACGTTAAGTGCACACTCGGAGAAAGTTAATACTTACGTGATTCTGGATCGCAGCTAAGTCCCCGAGTGTGACGTTAAGTGCACACTCGGAGAAAGTTAATACTTAGGCGATTCTGGATCGCAGCTAAGTCCCCGAGTGTGACGTTAAGTGCACACTCGGAGAAGGTTAATACTTAGGCGATTCTGGATCGTAGCTAAGTCCCCGAGTGTGACGTTAAGTGCACACTCGGAAAAAGTTAATACTTAGGCGATTCTGGATCGCAGCTAAGTCCCCGAGTGTGACGTTAAGTGCACACTCGGAGAAAGTTAATGCTTAGGCGATTTTGGATGGCAGCTAAGTCCCCGAGTGTGACGTTAAGTGCACACTCGGAGAAAGTTAATACTTAGGCGATTCTGGATCGCAGCTAAGTCCCCGAGTGTGACGTTAAGTGCACACTCGGAGAAAGTTAATACTTAGGCGATTCTGGATCGCAGCTAAGTCCCCGAGTGTGACGTTAAGTGCACACTCGGAGAAAGTGAATACTTAGGCGATTCTGGATCGCAGCTAAGTCCCCGAGTGTGACGTTAAGTGCACACTCGGAGAAAGTTAATACTTAGGCGATTCTGGATCGCAGCTAAGTTTCTTTTTGAGGCCGGAGTCTGTGACCGCGGAAGAACTTTGAACCTGCAAAAAACTCAATCTGCTTTATATCATTTCTACAATACTTGTTCTTTATATTGCTTGAGTCGACAATCACGTGTAGAAACGCTTCAGGAGATCTCCGTTCCATGCTCGTGGCTCGTCTATCTCCCTGTCGATGTTGTAGAGTCTGTATGCTCCGTTGTTCAGTACCTTTGAGATGATGAAGGGTCCTTCCTAGGCAGGAGCCAACTTGTGAGGTCTTTGCTGATCTACTCGGAGCACCAGGTCGCCTGCTTGGAACCTACGACTCCTGACGTGTCGCGCGTGAAAACGTCGCAGATCTTGTTGATAAATGTTTGAACGAGTCAGTGCCATCTCGCGCTCCTCCTCTAGAAGGTCCACTCCATCTTGCCTTGCTTGTTCTGCTTCAGCTTCGGAGAAGAGTTCGACTCATGGAGCATTGTGAAGCAAGTCACTCGGAAGGACTGTTTCTGCTCCATAAACGAGGAAGAATGGTGATCGTCCTGTAGATCTATTCGGGGTTGTGCGGAGACCCCAAAGCACTGAAGGTAACTCGGTGACCCATGCGCCAGCGGCATGTCCCACCTCTCGCAGGAGTCGGGGCTTCAAACCTTGCAGAATAAGTCCATTCGCCCGCTCTGCTTGTCCATTGGATTGAGGATGTGCTACGGAAGCAAAATCTACTCGGATACATTGGCTTGCGCAGAAACCTTTGAATCTGTCCGAGTCGAAGTTTGTTCCGTTGTCCGTGATTATGCTGTGAGGCACACCGAATCTGGAGATGATGTCCCTGACAAACTTGATGGCTGTTAGGGCGTCGAGCTTCTTGATGGGCTTGGCTTCAATCCATTTTGTGAACTTGTCGACGGCCACCAACAGATGTGTGTATCCACCTTGGCCTGTCCTGAATGGACCGACCGTATCTAATCCCCATACTGCAAACGGCCACAAAAGAGGGATTGTCTTCAACGCAGATGTCGGCTTGTGGGACTTGTTGGAGTAGAACTGGCAGCCTTCACATCGGTCAACCATACCTTTAGCCATCTCGTTAGCCTGCAGCTAGAAGAAACCAACCCTGAATGCCTTGGCGACGATTGCTCTCGAAGAGGCGTGATGACCGCAGGTCCCTGAGTGAATATCCTCCAGGATGAGCTGCCCCTGCTCTGGGGAGATGTATCGTTGAAGATCGCCTGAAATGCTTTCCTTGTACAATTGGCCATCAATGACAGTGAATGACTTCGACCTGCGGACTATCTGCCTGGCTGGACTTCGTCTTCTGGTAGTTCCTGCCTCAGGATATATGCAATGATCGGCACAGTCCAATCGGGGATGACAGCAAGAATCTCCATGACCATATCAACCACAGCAGGTACAACGACTTCAGTCGGATCTGTTGAACTCTTTGGTTGTGTCGGTTCCTTTGTAAAATGATCTTCTTTGACTGAGGGAAGGTGGAGGTGCTCGAGGCAGACGTCACTCGGGACTGGTCTCCGAGTGGATCCGAGTTTTGCCAACTCATCAGCTGCTTGGTTCTTCAGTCTCGGAACATGGTGAAGTTGTAGACCTTCAAACTTATTCTCAAGCTTCCTCACTGCATTGCAGTATGTGGTCATGGTGGGGTTCCTAACGTCCCACTCTTTCATCACTTGATTGACCACCAAATCCGAATCGCCGTAGACCATCACGCGACGGATGCCGAGTGAGATGGCCATATGCAAACCGTAGAGGAGAGCTTCATACTCTGCCTCGTTGTTGGAGGAATCGAAGTGTATCTGTAGCACATACTTGAGTTTGTCGCCCTTTGGCGATATGATCACAACGCCAGCGCGGAGCCATTCAACATCTTGGACCCATCGAAGAACATTGTCCAATGGGCCGAGTAGATGTGGGTCGGTTGCTGTTGTTCTACCCATTCTGCTATGAAGTCAGCCAGAGCTTGAGACTTAATAGCTTTCTTGGCCTTGAACTTGATATCGCAGTACAACATCTCCATTGCCCACTTCGCCACTCGTCCTGACGCGTCTCGATTGTGGAGAATTTCCGACAACGGAGCATCAGAAACGACAGACACCGAGTGGTCTTGGAAATAATGGGCCACCTTCTTCGCAGTCATGTAGATCCCGTAGATAAGTTTTTGATAGTGGGGATACCTCTGCTTGGAAGGAGTTAGGACTTCAGAGACGTAGTACACTGGCCGCTGAACTTTGTATGCTTTGCCTTCTTCTTCTCGTTTGACTGTAAGAACAATACCGACGACTTGATTTGTAGCCGCGATATACAGAAGAAGGGGCTCTTTACTGAGCGGAGCAGTAAGAACCGGCTGGGTGGAAAGTAGGACTTTGAGGTCGTCGAATGCGACTTGGGCTTCGTCTGTCCACTCAAAAGAATCTGATTTCTTCATGAGTCGGTACAGAGGAAGTGCTTTTTCGCCGAGTCGACTGACGAACCTGCTCAAAGCCGCTAGGCAACCTGTGAGCCGTTGAACATCGTGTATTCTGACCGGCCTCTCCATTCGGACGATGGTCCCGATCTTTTCGGGGTTGACATCGATCCCTCGTTCGGAAATGAAGAAACCGAGTAACTTTCCGCTGGGAACACCGAATGAACATTTGGCGGGGTTGAGCTTGATAACGTACCTACGAAGGTTGGCGAATGTTTCTGCCAAGTCAGTCAGCAGGTTGGAACCTTTGCGTGACTTGACTACGATATCATCCATATACGCCTCCACATTCCGACCGATCTGGTCGAGGAGACATTTTTGGATCATGCGCATAAAGGTGGCTCCTGCATTCTTCAAACCGAATGGCATAGTGATGTAGCAAAAGCACCCGAATGGGGTGATGAAGGCTGTTTTTAACTCATCGGGACCATATAGACAGATCTGATGATAGCCCGAATAGGCATCAAGAAATGACAGACGCTTGCAACCCGCAGTCGAATCGACAATTTGATCTATGCGGGGGAGCGGAAAATGGTCCTTCGGGCAGACCTTATTGAGATGCTTGAAGTCGATGCACATTCGGAGCGGCTTATCCTTCTTGGGCACCATTACAACATTGGCCAACCACTCGGAGTGGTGAACCTCGCGAATGAAGTTGGCTGCCAGTAACTTGTCCACCTCTTCCCCGATTGCCTTTCCCTTGTGCGCGGCGGACCGCCGCAGGCGCTATCGGACGGGCCGAGCGACGGGATCCACATGCAGTCGGTGCTCAACCAACTCCCTGGGTACACCTGGCATGTCAGAGGGTTTCCATGCGAAGATGTCCCAGTTCTCACAGAGGAATTGGGTGAGCTCGGCTTCCTATTTAGGATCGAGGCTGGTGGAGATGTTCGTCGGGGCAGCAGTGTCGTCCGTCGGTGGATGCTGACCTTCTTCGTCTCTCCCGCCGACTGGAATGCAGACTCTGAAGCTGGTTTCTTCGAGCGCATCAGGTCGGCGGGGTCGACTGTTTTCTTGTACTCGTCGAGCTCAAGGACGGCCATCTCCTGGTCGACGATTCTTGATCCCTGCTGCAGACACTCTTCGGCTCGCTAACGATTGCCCGTGATGGTGATCACGCCTTTCGGGCTTGGCATCTTCAACTTCAAGTATACGTAACACGGCCGGGCCATGAAACGCGCATACGCTGGGCGGCCCAAAATTGCATGGTAAGCGCTCTGGAAGTCCACCACTTCGAACGTCAGCTTCTCCTTGCGGAAGTTCTTCTCAGAGCCGAAAACGACGTCCAACGCGATCTGGCCGAGTGACTTGGCCTTCCGTCCAGGGATGACTCCATGGAACTGCATGCTGCTCTCGCTGAGTTTGGACATCGGAATGCCCATCCCCTTGAGTGTGTCGGCGTACATGATGTTCAAGCCGCTGCCGCCGTCCATGAGGACTTTGCGCAGTCGGACTCCTTCCACCACCGGGTCGACGACCAGAGCATGTCTCCCCGGGGTGGGTACGTGTAATGGATGATCCGACTGGTCGAAGGTGATCGCAGTCTGAGACCATTTGAGGAACTTGGGGTTGGTGGGGGTGGCCATGTTCACCTCCCTGTTCACCAACTTCAGTCGACTCTTGCTCTCGACATCAGCAAAAATCATGAGAGTTGCATGGACTTGGGGGAATGGATCCTCCTTATCCTCCTCATCCTGTTCGTTGTCCTTTTCACTCCGTTGTCCTTCGCCGAACCCCTGGATCAGGAGGCGACACTGTCGAGTGGTATGCTTTGGATATATGGGGTTGCCTTCTTCGTCCATCTTCGTATGAACTGGACAAGGCTGGTCCAGGATGGGATTATTGAACTGATTCTTCTTGGGGGTAAACTGCGCCTTCCCTTTGCCCTTGAACTTGGCATTTGTCACGGCTGCAGCTTCTGCGTGCGGGGTGGACGGAGCTTTCTGCTTCTGCTTTCGAGTGTTATTCCCGTCTCCATCACCGACTGTCTTGTGCTTGCCGCTTCGGATGCGGTCCTCTTCTTCGCCATTTGCATAGCGAGCTGCTATCTCCATCATCTTGCTCATGGAGATGTCACCTGTTCGGCCGAACTTTAGGTACAGATCTCTGTCCCGCACGCCTGCCTTGAAGGCGCAGACTGCTTGATGCTCGGTGACGTTCTCCACCGTGTGGTAGAGGGTTGTCCAACGCTGAATGAAGTCACGCAGGGGCTCATTCTGCTTCTGGACGCAATGCTGGAGCTCCACGAGGCCTGCAGGGCGCTTGCACGTCCCTTCGAAGGTCTTGATGAACACTCGGGCGAGATCTGCCCAACTGTAGATGCTGGAGGGGGCCAACTGGTTTAGCCACGCTCGTGCCGAGCCATCGAGCATCAGAGGGAGGTGTTTCATGGCGACATGGTCATCCCCTCCTCCGATCTAGACTGCCACTCGGTAGTCGTCCAGCCACGTTTCTGGCTTGGACTCTCCTGTAAACTTGCTGATTCCCGTCGCCAATCTGAAGTTTGGCGGGATGTCAGCCGAACGGATGGCTCGACTGAAACACTCGGGACCAGACACGATGGTCCTGCTTCCACTCGGACGGTCCATATCATAACCATCGCGGTGGGCTCGGCCCCTGTCGACCCTTCGCTGAGCGATACGCCCTCTTGCGTCAGGCCTTGGGTCGTAAGCGTCACCGACTGAACGCCGATCATCATGATGTCGGGGCCCGTAGGGCCCACCCCGCGGAGGGGTGCGTGAACGGCGGCGATCTTCGTGATTTATGGAACGGCTGCCTCCTTTGTGCCGCTGATGGGAACCAGGGCTGTGAACCGACCAATGCGTATTCGCATGAACGGAACTATTATGGATCCTGTTATGCGACTGGGAGACTGCCGAATTCTGCTGCAGCGCCGTGTGCAAGAGGGCTCGGATCTGCTCGATTCCCCTACCAGCCTCTGAATCAGTCGGCTGGAGGGAATCGGCTATCTTGGCAGCTGCAGCCAAGTTGAGGAGGGGTGTGCGGAACAACTCCACGTTGCTCCGCCGAGTGTGTCGACTGGCAGAACGGCGAGGCGGACGACGCGCGCCGGACGTTTCGCCTATCTCGTGCTCGTTCCGGCCAGCTTGACGGGGATCTTCATGGGAGTTGGCCATGTGTACTTCTGCTGCAGGCCCGCGACCCGCGTACTCGGAAGGAAACTCAGTCGGAACCGAGCCCGAGTGCTGGGACAGCGGGGCAACCACAACAGACTCTAGAACCGCCACTTGTGAAGACGCGTTCTGGCGCGCCCGGGCGTGTTGCACCCAACGCTGAAGTCGCGGACGGCCGGACCGCTTGCTGCGGTGCGTGACAGCGGTGTAGGTCGACACGGGAGCCGACTGCTGGAGAAGAAAAATGCCGCGGGGGCCGGCACGGAAGTGCGTAGCCCCACGACGGGGAAGCGCCTCGATGTCGAGAGGCGCATCCCGAAGCCACGCCGAATCGTCGACGATGAAGGAGAGAGAGCCGAAGAAGATCTGGTGACCCATGCTCGAATCTCCACCGGACGACATGACGAAAGGAAGTAGTCACAAACTAGCCGAAAGTCTCTTAGACGCCTGCCCCACGGTGGGCGCCAACTGTCGTGGGTATAAGCCTGACAGTAGATGTGTAGGGTACGAAAAGGATGGGCAGAGCCTTAGCTACCGCGAGGTTGTATGAGTTGAGGCCCCTCTGCGGTGGAGGTAATAGCCCTACGTCTCAGTGCTCTGGGAGCTTGTTGTCGAGTGGAATATGGAATACAAATGAGTTGCCAACCCCTTCACCAGCGGGGGAGGGTGGCTTATATAGAGTGTGCTGCCCTCCACAACGGTTCTGGTACAGGGGTGGAGTAGTGGCGATTGAGTGCATACGTTACAGGTAACGTACATCCTAAATGCTAATAAATGCACCGGAAACGTACGACCGTTTCCCTCCAGGGGGGTTACGATGTTCCGAGCGGCATCCAATCGGTTAGTTCGATGTTCTCCGAATGCTAGTCTCCGACTGGATGGTCGAGGACCTGTTACCGACTGGATGATGGGGACTCCTTAATTTAGTCGGAACTAACTAAAGGCCTCATCTCTTATGAGGGGTAGTCCTTGGGTCGGACTTACAGGGCAGGCCTATGACCCTACCCTTGGACTATAACCCCATCAGTCTTATAGCTCAGAATAATCAGTAAATGCATGAGAAATAACAAATGAAGTCAGAAAGGGTTGTAAATTGATGATGTGGCTTTTAATGGTGCATTTTGAACACAGAAAAACAAGGGGGTTCAAATAAGTTCAAAAAAAATGAAATCCCTTTGTAACAGACGAGTTTCCGTATGAAACCTTGAAACTTCGAAGGAGATTGTCCGTTTTGTACACGAAGTGCATCCAGTTTTTGCCGTAAGCCTCTCTACTTTCTTGCACATGTTATGTGGGTGAAATGATGGTACCATGCCAACTTGGAACCTTTTCACAGGTCATTTCAAATGCTTTTCAATTTCATGGTCCTATAGCTCAAAATAATCAGTAAATGCATGAAAAATAACAAATGAAGTCAGAAAGGGTTGTAAATTGATGATTTGGCTTTGAATGGTGCATTTTGAACACAGAAAAACAAGGGGGTTCAAATAAGTTCAACAAAATTGAAATCCCTTTGTAATAGACGTGTTTCCGTATGAAACCCTCATACTGAGATTGTCCGTTTTGTACACGAAGTGCATCTAGTTTTTTCCGTAAGCCTCTCTACTTTCTTGCACATGCTATGTGGGTGAAATGATGATACCATGCCAACTTGGAACCTTTTCATAGTTCCTTTCAAATGCTTTTCAATTTCATGGTCTTATAGCTCAAAATAATCAGTAAATGCATGAAAAATAACAAATGAAGTCAGAAAGGGTTGTAAATTGATGATGTGGCTTTGAATGGTGCATTTTGAACACACAAAAACAAGGGGGTTCAAATAAGTTCAAAAAAATTTAAATCCCTTTGTAGCAGATGAGTTTCCGTATGAAACCCTGATACTTCAAAGGAGATTGTCCGTTTTGTACACGAAGTGCATCCAGTTTTTGTCGTAAGCCTCTCTACTTTCTTGCACATGCTATGTGGGTGAAATGATGATACCATGCCAACTTGGAACCTTTTCAGAGTTCATTTCAAATGCTTTTCAATTTCATGGTCTTATAGCTCAAAATAATCACTAAATGCATGAAAAATAACAAATGAAGTCAAAAAGGGTTGTAAATTGATGATGTGGCTTTGAATGGTGCATTTTGAACATGGAAAAACAAGGGGGTTCAAATAAGTTCAAAAAAATTGAAATCCCTTTGTAGCAGACGACTTTCCGTATGAAACCCTGATACTTCGAAGAAGATTGTCCGGTCTGTACACGAAGTGCATCCAGTTTTTGTCGTAAGCCTCTCTACTATCTTGCACATGCTATGTGGGTGAAATGATGATACCATGCCAACTTGGAACCTTTTCAGAGTTCATTTCAAGTGCTTTTCAATTTCATGGTCTTATAGCTCAAAATAATCAGTAAATGCATGAAAAATAACAAATGAAGTCAGAAAGGGTTGTAAATTGATGATGTGGCTTTGAATGGTGCATTTTGAACACAAAAAAACAAGGGGGTTCAAATAAGTTAAACAAAATTGAAATCCGTTTGTAACAGACGAGTTTCCGTATGAAACCCTCATAGTGAGATTGTCCGTTTTGTACACGAAGTGCATCCAGTTTTTGCCGTAAGCTTCTCTACTTTCTTGCCCATGCTATGTGGGTGAAATGATAATACCATGCCAACTCGGAACCTTTTGAGAGTTCATTTCAAATGCTTTTCAATTTCATGGTCTTATAGCTCAAAATAATCAGTAAAAGCATGAAAAATAACAAATGAAGTCAGAAAGGGTTGTAAATTGATGATGTGGCTTTGAATGGTGCATTTTGAACAGAGAAAAACAAGGGGGTTCAAATAAGTTCAACAAAATTGAAATCCCTTTGTAACAAACGGGTTTCCGTATGAAACCCTTATACTTCGAAGGAGATTGTCCGTTTTCTACACGAAGTGCATCTAGTTTTTGCCGTAAGCCTCTCTACTTTCTTGCACATGCTACGTGGGTGAAATGATGACACCATGCCAACTTGGAACCTTTTCAGAGTTAATTTCAAATGCTTTTCAATTTCATGGTCTTATAGCTCAGAATAATCACTAAATGCATAAGAAATAACAAATGAAGTCAGAAAGGGTTGTAAATTGATGATGTGGCTTTGAATGGTGCATTTTGAACACAGAAAAACAAGGGGGTTCAAATAAGTTCAACAAAATTGAAATCCCTTTGTAACAGACGAGTTTCTGTATGAAACCCTCATAGTGAGATTGTCCGTTTTGTACACGAAGTGCATCTAGTTTTTGCCGTAAGCCTCCCTACTTTCTTGCACATGCTATGTGGGTGAATTGATGATACCATGCCAACTTGGAACCTTTTCAGAGTTCATTTCAAATGCTTTTCAATTTCATGGTCTTATAGCTCAAAATAATCACTAAATGCATGAAAAATAACAAATGAAGTCAGAAAGGGTTGTAAATTGATGATGTGGCTTTGAATGGTGCATTTTGAACACGGAAAAACAAGGGGGTTCAAATAAGTTCAAAAAAATTGAAATCCCTTTGTAGCAGACGAGTTTCCGTATGAAACCCTGATACTTCGAAGGAGATTGTCCGTTTTGTACACGAAGTGCATCCAGTTTTTGTCGTAAGCCTCTCTACTTTCTTGCACATGCTATGTGGGTGAAATGATGATACCATGCCAACTTGGAACCTTTTCAGAGTTCATTTCAAATGCTTTTAATTTGATGGTCTTATAACTCAAAGTAATCAGTAAATGCATGAAAAATAACAAATGAAGTCAGAAAGGGTTGTAAATTGATGATGTGGCTTTGAATGGTGCATTTTGAACACAGAAAAACAAGGGGGTTCAAATAAGTTCAAAAAAATTGAAATCCCTTTGTAGCAGACGAGTTTCCGTATGAAACCCTGATACTGAGATTGTCTATTTTGTACACGAAGTGCATCTAGTTTTTGCCGTAAGCCTCCCTACTTTCTTGCACATGCTATGTGGGTGAAATGATGATACCATGCCAACTTGGAACCTTTTCAGAGTTCATTTCAAATGCTTTTCAATTTCATGGTCTTATAGCTCAAAATAATCACTAAATGCATGAAAAATAACAAATGAAGTCAGAAAGGGTTGTAAATTGATGATGTGGCTTTGAATGGTGCATTTTGAATATGGAAAAACAAGGGGGTTCAAATAAGTTCAAAAAAATTGAAATCCCTTTGTAGCAGACGAGTTTCCGTATGAAACCCTGATACTTTGAAGGAGATTGTCCGTTCTGTACACGAAGTGCATCCAGTTTTTGTCGTAAGCCTCTCTACTATCTTGCACATGCTATGTGGGTGAAATGATGATACCATGCCAACTTGGAACCTTTTCAGAGTTCATTTCAAGTGCTTTTCAATTTCATGGTCTTATAGCTCAAAATAATCAGTAAATGCATGAAAAATAACAAATGAAGTCAGAAAGGGTTGTAAATTGATGATGTGGCTTTGAATGGTGCATTTTGAACACAAAAAAACAAGGGGGTTCAAATAAGTTAAACAAAATTGAAATCCGTTTGTAACAGACGAGTTTCCGTATGAAACCCTCATAGTGAGATTGTCCGTTTTGTACACGAAGTGCATCCAGTTTTTGCCGTAAGCTTCTCTACTTTCTTGCCCATGCTATGTGGGTGAAATGATAATACCATGCCAACTCGGAACCTTTTGAGAGTTCATTTCAAATGCTTTTCAATTTCATGGTCTTATAGCTCAAAATAATCAGTAAAGCATGAAAAATAACAAATGAAGTCAGAAAGGGTTGTAAATTGATGATGTGGCTTTGAATGGTGCATTTTGAACAGAGAAAAACAAGGGGGTTCAAATAAGTTCAACAAAATTGAAATCCCTTTGTAACAAACGGGTTTCCGTATGAAACCCTTATACTTTGAAGGAGATTGTCCGTTTTCTACACGAAGTGCATCTAGTTTTTTCCGTAAGCCTCTCTACTTTCTTGCACATGCTACGTGGGTGAAATGATGACACCATGCCAACTTGGAACCTTTTCAGAGTTCATTTCAAATGCTTTTCAATTTCATGGTCTTATATCTCAGAATAATCACTAAATGCATAAGAAATAACAAATGAAGTCAGAAAGGGTTGTAAATTGATGATGTGGCTTTGAATGGTGCATTTTGAACACAGAAAAACAAGGGGGTTCAAATAAGTTCAACAAAATTGAAATCCCTTTGTAGCAGACGAGTTTCCGTATGAAACCCTCATAGTGAGATTGTCCGTTTTGTACACGAAGTGCATCTAGTTTTTGCCGTAAGCCTCCCTACTTTCTTGCACATGCTATGTGGGTGAAATGATGATACCATGCCAACTTGGAACCTTTTCAGAGTTCATTTCAAATGCTTTTCAATTTCATGGTCTTATAGCTCAAAATAATCACTAAATGCATGAAAAATAACAAATGAAGTCAGAAAGGGTTGTAAATTGATGATGTGGCTTCGAATGGTGCATTTTGAACACGGAAAAACAAGGGGGTTCAAATAAGTTCAAAAAAATTGAAATCCCTTTGTAGCAGACGAGTTTCCATATGAAACCCTGATACTTCGAAGGAGATTGTCCGTTTTGTACACGAAGTGCATCCAGTTTTTGTCGTAAGCCTCTCTACTTTCTTGCACATGCTATGTGGGTGAAATGATGATACCATGCCAACTTGGAACCTTTTCAGAGTTCATTTCAAATGCTTTTAATTTGATGGTCTTATAACTCAAAGTAATCTGTAAATGCATGAAAAATAACAAATGAAGTCAGAAAGGGTTGTAAATTGATGATGTGGCTTTGAATGGTGCATTTTGAACACAGAAAAACAAGGGGGTTCAAATAAGTTCAAAAAAATTGAAATCCCTTTGTAGCAGACGAGTTTCCGTATGAAACCCTGATACTGAGATTGTCTATTTTGTACACGAAGTGCATCTAGTTTTTGCCGTAAGCCTCCCTACTTTCTTGCACATGCTATGTGGGTGAAATGATGATACCATGCCAACTTGGAACCTTTTCAGAGTTCATTTCAAATGCTTTTCAATTTCATGGTCTTATAGCTCAAAATAATCACTAAATGCATGAAAAATAACAAATGAAGTCAGAAAGGGTTGTAAATTGATGATGTGGCTTTGAATGGTGCATTTTGAACACGGAAAAACAAGGGGGTTCAAATAAGTTCAAAAAAATTGTAATCCCTTTGTAGCAGACGAGTTTCCGTATGAAACCCTGATACTTCGAAGGAGATTGTCCGTTTTGTACACGAAGTGCATCCAGTTTTTGTCGTAAGCCTCTCTACTTTCTTGCACATGCTATGTGGGTGAAATGATGATACCATGCCAACTTGGAACCTTTTCAGAGTTCATTTCAAATGCTTTTCAATTTGATGGTCTTATAGCTCAAAATAATCAGTAAATGCATGAAAAATAACAAATGAAGTCAGAAAGGGTTGTAAATTGATGATGTGGCTTTGAATGGTGCATTTTGAACACACAAAAACAAGGGGGTACAAATAAGTTCAACAAAATTGAAATCCCTTTGTAACAGACGAGTTTCCGTAGGAAACCCTCATAGTGAGATTGTCCGTTTTGTACAGGAAGTGCATCCAGTTTTTGCCGTAAGCTTCTCTACTTTCTTGCCCAT
Organism: Hordeum vulgare subsp. vulgare; assembly: GCF_904849725.1. Taxonomy (NCBI): domain Eukaryota; kingdom Viridiplantae; phylum Streptophyta; class Magnoliopsida; order Poales; family Poaceae; genus Hordeum; species Hordeum vulgare. The sequence goes on along the minus strand of NC_058520.1, from coordinate 343,733,178 downwards.
GCTATGTGGGTGAAATGATGATACCATGCCAACTCGGAACCTTTTGAGAGTTCATTTCAAATGCTTTTCAATTTCATGGTCTTATAGTTCAAAATAATCAGTAAAAGCATGAAAAATAACAAATGAAGTCAGAAAGGGTTGTAAATTGATGATGTGGCTTTGAATGGTGCATTTTCAACAAAGAAAAAGAAGGGGGTTCAAATAAGTTCAACAAAATTGAAATCCCTTTGTAACAAACGGGTTTCCGTATGAAACCCTCATAGTGAGATTGTCCGTTTTGTACACGAAGTGCATCTAGTTTTTGCCGTAAGCCTCCCTACTTTCTTGCACATGCTATGTGGGTGAAATGATGATACCATGCCAACTTGGAACCTTTTCAGAGTTCATTTCAAATGCTTTTCAATTTCATGGTCTTATAGCTCAGAATAATCACTAAATGCATGAGAAATAACAAATGAAGTCAGAAAGGGTTGTAAATTGATGATGTGGCTTTGAATGGTGCATTTTGAATATAGAAAAACAAGGGGGTTCAAATAAGTTCAAAAAAATTGAAATCCCTTTGTAACAGACAAGTTTCCGTATGAAACCCTGATACTTCGAAGGAGATTGTCCGTTTTGTACACGAAGTGCATCTAGTTTTAGCCGTAAGCCTCTCTACTTTCGTGCACATGCTATGTGGGTGAAATGATGATACCATGCCAACTTGGAACCTTTTGAGAGTTCATTTCAAATGCTTTTCAATTTCATGGTCTTATAACTCAAAATAATCAGTAAATGCATGAAAAATAACAAATTAAGTCAGAAAGGGTTGTAAATTGATGATGTGGCTTTGAATGGTGCATTTTGAACACAGAAAAACAAGGGGGTTCAAATAAGTTCAACAAAATTGAAATCCCTTTGTAGCAGACGAGTTTCCGTATGAAACCTTGATACTTCGAAGGAGATTGTCCGTTTTGTACACGAAGTGCATCCAGTTTTTGTCGTAAGGCTCTCTACTTTCTTGCACATGCTATGTGGGTGAAATGATGATACCATGCCAACTTGGAACCTTTTGAGAGTTCATTTCAAATGCTTTTCAATTTCATGGCCTTATAGCTCAAAATAATCAGTAAATGCATGAAAAATAACAAATGAAGTCAGAAAGGGTTGTAAATTGATGATGTGGCTTTGAATGGTGCATTTTGAACACAGAAAAACAAGGGGGTTCAAATAAGTTCAACAAAATTGAAATCCCTTTGTAACAGACGAGTTTCCGTATGAAACCCTGATACTGAGATTGTCCATTTTGTACACGAAGTGCATCTAGTTTTTGCCGTAAGCCTCTCTACTTTCTTGCACATGCTATGTGGGTGAAATGATGATACCATGCCAACTTGGAACCTTTTCAGAGTTCATTTCAAATGCTTTTCAATTTCATGGTCTTATAGCTCAAAATAATCACTAAATGCATGAAAAATAACAAATGAAATCAGAAAGGGTTGTAAATTGATGATGTGGCTTTGAATGGTGCATTTTGAACACAGAAAAACAAGGGGGTTCAAATAAGTTCAACAAAATTGAAATCCCTTTGTAACAGACGAGTTTCCGTATGAAACCCTCATAGTGAGATTCTCCGTTTTGTACACGAAGTGCATCTAGTTTTTGCCGTAAGCCTCCCTACTTTCTTGCACATGCTATGTGGGTGAAATGATGATACCATGCCAACTTGGAACCTTTTCTGAGTTCATTTCAAATGCTTTTCAATTTCATGGTCTTATAGCTCAAAATAATCACTAAATGCATGAAAAATAACAAATGAAGTCAGAAAGGGTTGTAAATTGATGATGTGGCTTTGAATGGTGCATTTTGAACACGGAAAAACAAGGGGGTTCAAATAAGTTCAAAAAAATTGAAATCCCTTTGTAGCAGACGAGTTTCCGTATGAAACCCTGATACTTCGAAGGAGATTGTCCGTTTTGTACACGAAGTGCATCCAGTTTTTGTCGTAAGCCTCTCTACTTTCTTGCACATGCTATGTGGGTGAAATGATGATACCATGCCAACTTGGAACCTTTTCTGAGTTCATTTCAAATGCTTTTCAATTTGATGGTCTTATAGCTCAAAATAATCAATAAATGCATGAAAAATAACAAATGAAGTCAGAAAGGGTTGTAAATTGATGATGTGGCTTTGAATGGTGCATTTTGAACACAGAAAAACAAGGGGGTTCAAATAAGTCCAACAAAATTGAAATCCCTTTGTAACAGACGAGTTTCCGTATGAAACCCTAATACTGAGATTGTCCATTTTGTACACGAAGTGCATCTAGTTTTTGCCGTAAGCCTCTCTACTTTCTTGCACATGCTATGTGGGTGAAATGATGATACCATGCCAACTTGGAACCTTTTGAGAGTTCATTTCAAATGCTTTTCAATTTCATGGTCTTATAACTCAAAATAATCAGTAAATGCATGAAAAATAACAAATTAAGTCAGAAAGGGTTGTAAATTGATGATGTGGCTTTGAATGGTGCATTTTGAACACAGAAAAACAAGGGGGTTCAAATAAGTTCAAAAAAATTGAAATCCCTTTGTAACAGACAAGTTTCCGTATGAAACCCTGATACTTCGAAGGAGATTGTCCGTTTTGTACACGAAGTGCATCTAGTTTTAGCCGTAAGCCTCTCTATTTTCGTGCACATGCTATGTGGGTGAAATGATGATACCATGCCAACTTGGAACCTTTTGAGAGTTCATTTCAAATGCTTTTCAATTTCATGGTCTTATAACTCAAAATAATCAGTAAATGCATGAAAAATAACAAATTAAGTCAGAAAGGGTTGTAAATTGATGATGTGGCTTTGAATGGTGCATTTTGAACACAGAAAAACAAGGGGGTTCAAATAAGTTCAAAAAAATTGAAATCCCTTTGTAGCACACGAGTTTCCATATGAAACCTTGATACTTCGAAGGAGATTGTCCGTTTTGTACACGAAGTGCATCCAGTTTTTGTCGTAAGCCTCTCTACTTTCTTGCACATGCTATGTGGCTGAAATGATGATACCATGCCAACTTGGAACCTTTTCAGAGTTCATTTCAAATGCTTTTCAATTTCATGGCCTTATAGCTCAAAATAATCAGTAAATGCATGAAAAATAACAAATGCAGTCAGAAAGGGTTGTAAATTGATGATTTGGCTTTGAATGGTGCATTTTGAACACAGAAAAACAAGGGGGTTCAAATAAGTTCAACAAAATTGAAATCCCTTTGTAACACACGAGTTTCCGTATGAAACCCTAATACTGAGATTGTCTGTTTCGTACATGAAGTGCATCCAGTTTTTGCCGTAAGCCTCTCTACTTTCGTGCACATGCTATGTGGGTGAAATGATGATACCATGCCAACTTGGAACCTTTTCAGAGTTCATTTCAAATGCTTTTCAATTTCATGGTCTTATAACTCAAAATAATCAGTAAATGCATGAAAAGTAACAAATGAAGTGAGAAACGGTTGTAAATTTATGACGTGGCTTTGAATGGTGCATTTTGAACACAGAAAAACAAGGGGGTTCAAATAAGTCCAACAAAATTGAAATCCCTTTGTAACAGACGAGTTTCCGTATGAAACCCTGATACTGAGATTGTCCATTTTGTACACGAAGTGCATCTAGTTTTTGCCGTAAGCCTCTCTACTTTCTTGCACATGCTATGTGGGTGAAATGATGATACCATGGCAACTTGGAACCTTTTCAGAGTTCATTTCAAATGCTTTTCAATTTCATGGTCTTATAGCTCAAAATAATCAGTAAATGCATGAAAAATAACAAATGAAGTCAGAAAGGGTTGTAAATTGATGATGTGGCTTTGAATGGTGCATTTTGAACACAGAAAAACAAGGGGGTTCAAATAAGTTCAAAAAAATTGAAATCCCTTTGTAGCAGACGAGTTTCCGTATGAAACCCTGATACTTCGAAGGAGATTGTCCGTTTTGTACACGAAGTGCATCCAGTTTTTGTCGTAAGCCTCTCTACTTTCTTGCACATGCTATGTGGGTGAAATGATGATACCATGCCAACTTGGAACCTTTTCAGAGTTCATTTCAAATGCTTTTCAATTTCATGGTTTTATAGCTCAAAATAATCAGTAAATGCATGAAAAATAACAAATGAAGTCAGAAAGGGTTGTAAATTGATGATGTGGCTTTGAATGGTGCATTTTGAACACAAAAAAACAAGGGGGTTCAAATAAGTTCAACAAAACTGAAATCCCTTTGTAAGAGACGAGTTTCCGTATGAAACCCTCATAGTGAGATTGTCCGTTTTGTACACGAAGTGCATCCAGTTTTTGCCGTAAGATTCTCTACTTTCTTGCCCATGCTATGTGGGTGAAATGATGATACCATGCCAACTCGGAACCTTTTGAGAGTTCATTTCAAATGCTTTTCAATTTCATGGTCTTATAGCTCAAAATAATCAGTAAAAACATGAAAAATAACAAATGAAGTCAGAAAGGGTTGTAAATTGATGATGTGGCTTTGAATGGTGCATTTTGAACACGGAAAAACAAGGGGGTTCAAATAAGTTCAAAAAAATTGAAATCCCTTTGTAGGAGACAAGTTTCCGTATGAAACCCTGATACTTCGAAGGAGATTGTCCGTTTTGTACACGAAGTGCATCCAGTTTTTGTCGTAAGCCTCTCTACTTTCTTGCACATGCTATGTGGGTGAAATGATGATACCATGCCAACTTGGAACCTTTTCAGAGTTCATTTCAAATGCTTTTAATTTGATGGTCTTATAGCTCAAAGTAATCAGTAAATGCATGAAAAATAACAAATGAAGTCAGAAAGGGTTGTAAATTGATGATGTCGCTTTGAATGGTGCATTTTGAACACAGAAAAACAAGGGGGTTCAAATAAGTTCAACAAAATTGAAATCCCTTTGTAACAGACGAGTTTCCGTATGAAACCCTCATAGTGAGATTGTCCGTTTTGTACACGAAGTGCATCCAGTTTTTGCCGTAAGCTTCTCTACTTTCTTTCCCATGCTATGTGGGTGAAATGATGATACCATGCCAACTCGGAACCTTTTGAGAGTTCATTTCAAATGCTTTTCAATTTCATGGTCTTATAGCTGAAAATAATCAGTAAAAGCATGAAAAATAACAAATGAAGTCAGAAAGGGTTGTAAATTGATGATGTGGCTTTGAATGGTGCATTTTGAACAAAGAAAAACAAGGGGGTTCAAATAAGTTCAACAAAATTGAAATCCCTTTGTAACAAACGGGTTTCCGTATGAAACCCTTATACTTCGAAGGAGATTGTCCGTTTTGTTCACCAAGTGCATCTAGTTTTTGCCGTAAGCCTCTCTACTTTCTTGCAGATGCTACGTGGGTGAAATGATGATACCATGCCAACTTGGAACCTTTTCAGAGTTCATTTCAAATGCTTTTCAATTTCATGGTCTTATAGCTCAGAATAATCACTAAATGCATGAGAAATAACAAATGAAGTCAGAAAGGGTTGTAAATTGATGATGTGGCTTTGAATGGTGCATTTTGAATACAGAAAAACAAGGGGGTTCAAATAAGTTCAAAAAAATTGAAATCCCTTTGTAACAGACAAGTTTCCGTATGAAACCCTGATACTTCAAAGGAGATTGTCCGTTTTGTACACGAAGTGCATCCAGTTTTAGCCGTAAGCCTCTCTACTTTCGTGCACATGCTATGTGGGTGAAATGATGATACCATGCCAACTTGGAACCTTTTGAGAGTTCATTTCAAATGCTTTTCAATTTCATGGTCTTATAACTCAAAATAATCAGTAAATGCATGAAAAATAACAAATTAAGTCAGAAAGGGTTGTAAATTGATGATGTGGCTTTGAATGGTGCATTTTGAACACAGAAAAACAAGGGGGTTCAAATAAGTTCAAAAAAATTGAAATCCCTTTGTAGCACACGAGTTTCCTTATGAAACCTTGATACTTCGAAGGAGATTGTCCGTTTTGTACACGAAGTGCATCCAGTTTTTGTCGTAAGCCTCTCTACTTTCTTGCACATGCTATGTGGGTGAAATGATGATACCATGCCAACTTGGAACCTTTTGAGAGTTCATTTCAAATGCTTTTCAATTTCATGGCCTTATAGCTCAAAATAATCAGTAAATGCATGAAAAATAACAAATGCAGTCAGAAAGGGTTGTAAATTGATGATTTGGCTTTGAATGGTGCATTTTGAACACAGAAAAACAAGGGGGTTCAAATAAGTTCAACAAAATTGAAATCCCTTTGTAATAGACGAGTTTCCGTATGAAACCCTGATACTGAGATTGTCCATTTTGTACACGAAGTGCATCTAGTTTTTGCCGTAAGCCTCTCTACTTTCTCGCACATGCTATGTGGGTGAAATGATGATACCATGCCAACTTGGAACCTTTTCAGAGTTAATTTCAAATGCTTTTCAATTTCATGGTCTTATAGCTCAAAATAATCACTAAATGCATGAAAAATAACAAATGAAGTCAGAAAGGGTTGTAAATTGATGATGTGGCTTTGAATGGTGCATTTTGAACACAGAAAAACAAGGGGGTTCAAATAAGTTCAAAAAAATTGAAATCCCTTTGTAGTAGACGAGTTTCCGTATGAAACCTTGATACTTCGAAGGAGATTGTCCGTTTTGTACACGAAGTGCATCCAGTTTTTGTCGTAAGCCTCTCTACTTTCTTGCACATGCTATGTGGGTGAAATGATGATAACATGCCAACTTGGAACCTTTTCAGAGTTCATTTCAAATGCTTTTCAATTTCATGGTCTTATAGCTGAAAATAATCAGTAAATGCATGAAAAATAACAAATGAAGTCAGAAAGGGTTGTAAATTGATGATGTGGCTTTGAATGGTGCATTTTGAACACAGAAAAACAAGGGGGTTCAAATAAGTTCAACAAAATTGAAATCCCTTTGTAACAGACGAGTTTCCGTATGAAACCCTCATAGTGAGATTGTCCGTTTTGTACACGAAGTGCATCCAGTTTTTGCCGTAAGCTTCTCTACTATCTTGCCCATGCTATGTGGGTGAAATGATGATACCATGCCAACTCGGAACATTTTGAGAGTTCATTTCAAATGCTTTTCAATTTCATGGTCTTATAGCTCAAAATAATCAGTAAAAGCATGAAAAATAATAAATGAAGTCAGAAAGGGTTGTAAATTGATGATGTGGCTTTGAATGGTGCATTTTGAACAGAGAAAAACAAGGGGGTTCAAATAAGTTCAACAAAATTGAAATCCCTTTGTAACAAACGGGTTTCCGTATGAAACCCTTATACTTCGAAGGAGATTGTCCGTTTTCTACACGAAGTGCATCTAGTTTTTGCCGTAAGCCTCTCTACTTTCTTGCACATGCTACGTGGGTGAAATGATGATACCATGCCAACTTGGAACCTTTTCAGAGTTCATTTCAAATGCTTTTCAATTTCATGGTCTTATAGCTCAGAATAATCACTAAATGAATGAGGAATAACAAATGAAGTCAGAAAGGGTTGTAAATTGATGATGTGGCTTTGAATGGTGCATTTTGAATACAGAAAGACAAGTGGGTTCAAATAAGTTCAAAAAAATTGAAATCCCTTTGTAACAGACAAGTTTCCGTATGAAACCCTGATACTTCGAAGGAGATTGTCCGTTTTGTACACGAAGTGCATCCAGTTATAGCCGTAAGCCTCTCTACTTTCGTGCACATGCTATGTGGGTGAAATGATGATACCATGCCAACTTGGAACCTTTTCAGAGTTCATTCCAAATGCTTTTCAATTTCATGGTCTTATAACTCAAAATAATCAGTAAATGCATGAAAAGTAACAAATGAAGTGAGAAACGGTTGTAAATTGATGATGTGGCTTTGAATGGTGCATTTTGAACACAGAAAAACAAGGGGGTTCAAATAAGTCCAACAAAATTGAAATCCCTTTGTAACAGACGAGTTTCCGTATGAAACCCTGATACTGAGATTGTCCATTTTGTACACGAAGTGCATCTAGTTTTTGCCGTAAGCCTCTCTACTTTCTTGCACATGCTATGTGGGTGAAATGATGATACCATGCCAACTTGGAACCTTTTCAGAGTTCATTTCAAATGCTTTTCAATTTCATGGTCTTATAGCTCAAAATAATCAGTAAATGCATGAAAAATAACAAATGAAGTCAGAAAGGGTTGTAAATTGATGATGTGGCTTTGAATGGTGTATTTTGAACACAGAAAAACAAGGGGGTTCAAATAAGTTCAAAAAAATTGAAATCCCTTTGTAGCAGACGAGTTTCCGTATGAAACCCTAATACTTCGAAGGAGATTGTCCGTTTTGTACACGAAGTGCATCCAGTTTTTGTCGTAAGCCTCTCTACTTTCTTGCACATGCTATGTGGGTGAAATGATGATACCATGCCAACTTGGAACCTTTTCAGAGTTCATTTCAAATGCTTTTAATTTGATGGTCTTATAGCTCAAATTAATCAGTAAATGCATGAAAAATAACAAATGAAGTCAGAAAGGGTTGTAAATTGATGATGTGGCTTTGAATGGTGCATTTTGAACACAGAAAAACAAGGGGGTTCAAATAAGTTCAACAAAATTGAAATCCCTTTGTAACAGACGAGTTTCCGTATGAAACCCTCATAGTGAGATTGTCCGTTTTGTACACGAAGTGCATCCAGTTTTTGCCGTAAGCTTCTCTACTTTCTTGCCCATGCTATGTGGGTGAAATGAAGATACCATGCCAACTCGGAACCTTTTGAGAGTTCATTTCAAATGCTTTTCAATTTCATGGTCTCATAGCTCAAAATAATCAGTAAAAGCATGAAAAATAACAAATGAAGTCAGAAAGGGTTGTAAATTGATGATGTGGCTTTGAATGGTGCATTTTGAACAAAGAAAAACAAGGGGGTTCAAATAAGTTCAACAAAATTGAAATCCCTTTGTAACAAACGGGTTTCCGTATGAAACCCTTATACTTCGAAGGAGATTGTCCGTTTTGTTCACGAAGTGCATCTAGTTTTTGCCGTAAGCCTCTCTACTTTCTTGCAGATGCTACGTGGGTGAAATGATGATACCATGCCAACTTGGAACCTTTTCAGAGTTCATTTCAAATGCCTTTCAATTTCATGGTCTTATAGCTCAGAATAATCACTAAATGCATGAGAAATAACAAATGACGTCAGAAAGGGTTGTAAATTGATGATGTGGCTTTGAATGGTGCATTTTGAATACAGAAAAACAAGGGGGTTCAAATAAGTTCAAAAAAATTAAAATCCCTTTGTAACAGACAAGTTTCCGTATGAAACCCTGATACTTCGAAGGAGATTGTCCGTTTTGTACACGAAGTGCATCCAGTTTTAGCCGTAAGCCTCTCTACTTTCGTGCACATGCTATGTGGGTGAAATGACGATACCATGCCAACTTGGAACCTTTTGAGAGTTCATTTCAAATGCTTTTCAATTTCATGGTCTTATAACTCAAAATAATCAGGAAATGCATGAAAAATAACAAATTAAGTCAGAAAGGGTTGTAAATTGATGATGTGGCTTTGAATGGTGCATTTTGAACACAGAAAAACAAGGGGGTTCAAATAAGTTCAAAAAAATTGAAATCCCTTTGTAGCACACGAGTTTCCATATGAAACCTTGATACTTCGAAGGAGATTGTCCGTTTTGTACACGAAGTGCATCCAGTTTTTGTCGTAAGCCTCTCTACTTTCTTGCACATGCTATGTGGGTGACATGATGATACCATGCCAACTTGGAACCTTTTGAGAGTTCATTTCAAATGCTTTTCAATTTCATGGCCTTATAGCTCAAAATAATCAGTAAATGCATGGAAAATAACAAATGCAGTCAGAAAGGGTTGTAAATTGATGATTTGGCTTTGAATGGTGCATTTTGAACACAAAAAAACAAGGGGGTTCAAATAAGTTCAACAAAATTGAAATCCCTTTGTAACAGACGAGTTTCCGTATGAAACCCTGATACTGAGATTGTCCATTTTGTACACGAAGTGCATCTAGTTTTTGCCGTAAGCCTCTCTACTTTCTTGCACATGGTATGTGGGTGAAATGATGATACCATGCCAACTTGGAACCTTTTCAGAGTTCATTTCAAATGCTTTTCAATTTCATGGTCTTATAGCTCAAAATAATAACTAAATGCATGAAAAATAACAAATGAAGTCAGAAAGGGTTGTAAATTGATGATGTGGCTTGGAATGGTGCATTTTGAACACAGAAAAACAAGGGGGTTCAAATAAGTTCAAAAAAATTGAAATCCCTTTGTAGTAGACGAGTTTCCGTATGAAACCCTGATACTTCGAAGGAGATTGTCCGTTTTGTACACGAAGTGCATCCAGTTTTTGTCGTAAGCCTCTCTACTTTCTTGCACATGCTATGTAGGTGAAATGATGATACCATGCCAACTTGGAACCTTTTCAGAGTTCATTTCAAATGCTTTTCAATTTCATGGTCTTATAGCTGAAAATAATCAGTAAATGCATGAAAAATAACAAATGAAGTCAGAAAGGGTTGTAAATTGATGATGTGGCTTTGAATGGTGCATTTTGAACACAGAAAAACAAGGGGGTTCAAATAAGTTCAACAAAATTGAAATCCCTTTGTAACAGACGAGTTTCCGTATGAAACCCTCATAGTGAGATTGTCCGTTTTGTACACGAAGTGCATCCAATTTTTGCCGTAAGCTTCTCTACTTTCTGGCCCGTGCTATGTGGGTGAAATGATGATACCAAGCCAACTCGGAACCTTTTGAGAGTTCATTTCAAATGCTTTTCAATTTCATGGTCTTATAGCTCAAAATAATCAATAAAAGCATGAAAAATAACAAATGAAGTCAGAAAGGGTTGTAAATTGATGATGTGGCTTTGAATGGTGCATTTTGAACAGAGAAAAACAAGGGGGTTCAAATAAGTTCAACAAAATTGAAATCCCTTTGTAACAAACGGGTTTCCGTATGAAACCCTTATACTTCGAAGGAGATTGTCCGTTTTGTACACGAAGTGCATCTAGTTTTTGCCGTAAGCCTTTCTAATTTCTTGCACATGCTACGTGGGTGCAATGATGATACCATGCCAACTTGGAACCTTTTCAGAGTTCATTTCAAATGCTTTTCAATTTCATGGTCTTATAGCTCAGAATAATCACTAAATGAATGAGAAATAACAAATGAAGTCAGAAAGGGTTGTAAATTGATGATGTGGCTTTGAATGGTGCATTTTGAATACAGAAAGACAAGGGGGTTCAAATAAGTTCAAAAAAATTGAAATCCCTTTGTAACAGACAAGTTTCCGTATGAAACCGTGATACTTCGAAGGAGATTGTCCGTTTTGTACACGAAGTGCATCCAGTTTTAGCCGTAAGCCTCTCTACTTTCGTCCACATGCTATGTGGGTGAAATGATGATACCATGCCAACTTGGAACCTTTTGAGAGTTCATTTCAAATGCTTTTCAATTTCATGGTCTTATAGCTCAAAATAATTAGTAAAAGCATGAAAAGTAACAAATGAAGTCAGAAAGGGTTGTAAATTGATGATGTGGCTTTGAATGGTGCATTTTGAACAAAGAAAAACAAGGGGTTCAAATAAGTTCAACAAAATTGAAATCCCTTTGTAACAAACGGGTTTCCGTATGAAACCCTTATACTTCGAAGGAGATTGTCCGTTTTGTTCACGAAGTGCATCTAGTTTTTGCCGTAAGCCTCTCTACTTTCTTGCAGATGCTACGTGGGTGAAATGATGATACCATGCCAACTTGGAACCTTTTCAGAGTTCATTTCAAATGCCTTTCAATTTCATGGTCTTATAGCTCAGAATAATCACTAAATGCATGAGAAATAACAAATGACGTCACAAAGGGTTGTAAATTGATGATGTGGCTTTGAATGGTGCATTTTGAATACAGAAAAACAAGGGGGTTCAAATAAGTTCAAAAAAATTAAAATCCCTTTTGTAACAGACAAGTTTCCGTATGAAACCCTGATACTTCGAAGGAGATTGTCCGTTTTGTACACGAAGTGCATCCAGTTTTAGCCGTAAGCCTCTCTACTTTCGTGCACATGCTATGTGGGTGAAATGATGATACCATGCCAACTTGGAACCTTTTGAGAGTTCATTTCAAATGCTTTTCAATTTCATGGTCTTATAACTCAAAATAATCAGTAAATGCATGAAAAATAACAAATTAAGTCAGAAAGGGTTGTAAATTGATGATGTGGCTTTGAATGGTGCATTTTGAACACAGAAAAACAAGGGGGTTCAAATAAGTTCAAAAAAATTGAAATCCCTTTGTAGCACACGAGTTTCCATATGAAACCTTGATACTTCGAAGGAGATTGTCCGCTTTGTACACGAAGTGCGTCCAGTTTTTGTCGTAAGCCTCTCTACTTTCTTGCACATGCTATGTGGGTGAAATGATCATACCATGCCAACTTGGAACCTTTTGAGAGTTCATTTCAAATGCTTTTCAATTTCATGGCCTTATAGCTCAAAATAATCAGTAAATGCATGGAAAATAACAAATGCAGTCAGAAAGGGTTGTAAATTGATGATTTGGCTTTGAATGGTGCATTTTGAACACAGAAAAACAAGGGGGTTCAAATAAGTTCAACAAAATTGAAATCCCTTTGTAACAGACGAGTTTCTGTATGAAACCCTGATACTGAGATTGTCCATTTTGTACACGAAGTGCATCTAGTTTTTGCCGTAAGCCTCTCTACTTTCTTGCACATGCTATGTGGGTGAAATGATGATACCATGCCAACTTGGAACCTTTTCAGAGTTCATTTCAAATGCTTTTCAATTTCATGGTCTTATAGCTCAAAATAATAACTAAATGCATGAAAAATAACAAATGAAGTCAGAAAGGGTTGTAAATTGATGATGTGGCTTTGAATGGTGCATTTTGAACACAGAAAAACAAGGGGGTTCAAATAAGTTCAAAAAAATTGAAATCCCTTTGTAGTAGACGAGTTTCCGTATGAAACCGTGATACTTCGAAGGAGATTGTCCGTTTTGTACACGAAGTGCATCCAGTTTTTGTCGTAAGCCTCTCTACTTTCTTGCACATGCTATGTAGGTGAAATGATGATACCATGCCAACTTGGAACCTTTTCAGAGTTCATTTCAAATGCTTTTCAATTTCATGGTCTTATAGCTGAAAATAATCAGTAAATGCATGAAAAATAACAAATGAAGTCAGAAAGGGTTGTAAATTGATGATGTGGCTTTGAATGGTGCATTTTGAACACAGAAAAACAAGGGGGTTCAAATAAGTTCAACAAAATTGAAATCCCTTTGTAACAGACGAGTTTCCGTATGAAACCCTCATAGTGAGATTGTCCGTTTTGTACACGAAGTGCATCCAGTTTTTGCCGTAAGCTTCTCTACTTTCTTGCCCGTGCTATGTGGGTGAAATGATGATACCAAGCCAACTCGGAACCTTTTGAGAGTTCATTTCAAATGCTTTTCAATTTCATGGTCTTATAGCTCAAAATAATCAATAAAAGCATGAAAAATAACAAATGAAGTCAGAAAGGGTTGTAAATTGATGATGTGGCTTTGAATGGTGCATTTTGAACAGAGAAAAACAAGGGGGTTCAAATAAGTTCAACAAAATTGAAATCCCTTTGTAACAAACGGGTTTCCGTATGAAACCCTTATACTTCGAAGGAGATTGTCCGTTTTGTACACGAAGTGCATCTAGTTTTTGCCGTAAGCCTCTCTACTTTCTTGCACATGCTACGTGGGTGCAATGATGATACCATGCCAACTTGGAACCTTTTCAGAGTTCATTTCAAATGCTTTTCAATTTCATGGTCTTATAGCTCAGAATAATCACTAAATGAATGAGAAATAACAAATGAAGTCAGAAAGGGTTGTAAATTGATGATGTGGCTTTGAATGGTGCATTTTGAATACAGAAAGACAAGGGGGTTCAAATAAGTTCAAAAAAATTGAAATCCCTTTGTAACAGACAAGTTTCCGTATGAAACCGTGATACTTCGAAGGAGATTGTCCGTTTTGTACACGAAGTGCATCCAGTTTTAGCCGTAAGCCTCTCTACTTTCGTCCACATGCTATGTGGGTGAAATGATGATACCATGCCAACTTGGAACCTTTTTAGAGTTCATTTCAAATGCTTTTCAATTTCATGGTCTTATAACTCAAAATAATCAGTAAATGCATGAAAAGTAACAAATGAAGTGAGAAAGGGTTGTAAATTGATGATGTGGCTTTGAATGGTGCATTTTGAACACAGAAAAACAAGGGGGTTCAAATATGTTCAACAAAATTTAAATCCCTTTGTAGGAGATGAGTTTCTGTATGAAACCCTGATACTTCGAAGGAGATTGTCCGTTTTGTACACGAAGTGCATCCAGTTTTTGTCGTAAGCCTCTCTACTTTCTTGCACATGCTATGTGGGTGAAATGATGATACCATGCCAACTTGGAACCTTTTCAGAGTTCATTTCAAATTCTTTTCAATTTCATGGTCTTATAGCTCAAAATAATTAGTAAATGCATGAAAAATAACAAATGAAGTCAGAAAGGGTTGTAAATTGATGATTTGGCTCTGAATGGTGCATTTTGAACACAGAAAAACAAGGGGGTTCAAATAAGTCCAACAAAATTGAAATCCCTTTGTAACAGACGAGTTTCCGTATGAAACCCTGATACTGAGATTGTCCATTTTGTACACGAAGTGCATCTAGTTTTTGCCGTAAGCCTCTCTACTTTCTTGCACATGCTATGTGGGTGAAATGATGATACCATGCCAACTTGGAACCTTTTCAGAGTTCATTTCAAATGCTTTTCAATTTCATGGTCTTATAGCTCAAAATAATCAGTAAATGCATGAAAAATAACAAATGAAGTCAGAAAGGGTTGTAAATTGATGATGTGGCTTTGAATGGTGCATTTTGAACACAGAAAAACAAGGGGGTTCAAATAAGTTCAACAAAACTGAAATCCCTTTGTAACAGACGAGTTTCCGTATGAAACCCTCATAGTGAGATTGTCCGTTTTGTACACGAAGTGCATCCAGTTTTTGACGTAAGCTTCTCTACTTTCTTGCCCATGCTATGTGGGTGAAATGATGATACCATGCCAACTCGGAACCTTTTGAGAGTTCATTTCAAATGCTTTTCAATTTCATGGTCTTATAGCTCAAAATAATCAGTAAAAGCATGAAAAATAACAAATGAAGTCAGAAAGGGTTGTAAATTGATGATCTGGCTTTGAATGGTGCATTTTGAACAGAGAAAAACAAGGGGGTTCAAATAAGTTCAACAAAATTGAAATCCCATTGTAACAAACGGGTTTCCGTATGAAACCCTTATACTTCGAAGGAGATTGTCCATTTTGTACACGAAGTGCATCTAGTTTTTGCCGTAAGCCTCTCTACTTTCTTGCACATGCTACGTGGGTGAAATGATGATACCATGCCAACTTGGAACCTTTTCAGAGATCATTTCAAATGCGTTTCAATTTCATGGTCTTATAGCTCAGAATAATCACTAAATGCATGAGAAATAACAAATGAAGTCAGAAAGGGTTGTGAATTGATGATGTGGCTTTGAATGGTGCATTTTGAATACAGAAAGACAACGGGGTTCAAATAAGTTCAAAAAAATTGAAATCCCTTTGTAACCGACAAGTTTCCGTATGAAACCCTGATACTTCGAAGGAGATTGTCCGTTTTGTACACGAAGTGCATCCAGTTTTAGCCGTAAGCCTCTCTACTTTCGTGCACATGCTATGTGGGTGAAATGATGATACCATGCCTACTTGGAACCTTTTGAGAGTCCATTTCAAATGCTTTTCAATTTCATGGTCTTATAACTCAAAATAATCAGTAAATGCATGAAAAATAAGAAATGAAGTGAGAAAGGGTTGTAAATTGATGATGTGGCTTTGAATGGTGCATTTTGAACACAGAAAAACAAGGGGGTTCAAATATGTTCAACAAAATTTAAATCCCTTTGTAGCAGATGAGTTTCCGTATGAAACCCTGATACTTCGAAGGAGATTGTCCGTTTTGTACACGAAGTGCATCCAGTTTTTGTCGTAAGCCTCTCTACTTTCTTGCACATGCTATGTGGGTGAAATGATGATACCATGCCAACTTGGAACCTTTTCAGAGTTCATTTCAAATGCTTTTCAATTTCATGGTCTTATAGCTCAGAATAATCACTAAATGTATGAGAAATAACAAATGAAGTCAGAAAGGGTTGTAAATTGATGATGTGGCTTTGAATGGTGCATTTTGAATACAGAAAAACAAGGGGGTTCATATAAGTTCAAAAAAATTTAAATCCCTTTCTAAAAGACAAGTTTCCGTATGAAACCCTGGTATTGAGATTGTCCGTTTTGTACACGAAGTGCATCCAGTTTTTGCCGTAAGCCTCTCTACTTTCTTGTACATTCTATGTGGGTGAAATTATGATACCATGCCAACTTGGAACCTTTTCAGAGTTCATTTCAAATGCTTTTCAATTTCATGGTCTTATAGCTCAAAATAATCAGTAAATGCATGAAAAATAACAAATGAAGTCAGAAAGGGTTGTAAATTGATGATGTGGCTTTGAATGGTGCATTTTGAACAGAGAAAAACAAGGGGGTTCAAAGAAGTTCAAAAAAATTGAAATCCCTTTTTAGCAGACGTGTTTCCGTATGAAACCCTGATACTTCGAAGGAGATTGTCCGTTTTGTACACGAAGTGCATCCAGTTTTTGTCGTAAGCCTCTCTACTTTCTTGCACATGCTATGTGGGTGAAATGATGATACCATGCCAACTTGGAACCTTTTCACAGTTCATTTCAAATGCTTTTCAATTTCATGGTCTTATAGCTCAAAATAATCAGTAAATGCATGAAAAATAACAAATGAAGTCAGAAAGGGTTGTAAATTGATGATGTGGCTTTGAATGGTGCATTTTGAACACAGAAAAACAAGGGGGTTCAAATAAGTTCAGCAAAATTGAAATCCCTTTGTAACACACGAGTTTCCGTATGAAACCCTGATACTGAGATTGTCCGTTTTGTACAGGAAGTGCATCCAGTTTTTGCCGTAAGCTTCTCTACTTTTTGCACATGTTATGTGGGTGAAATGATGATACCATGCCAACTTGGAGCCTTTTCAGAGTTCATTTCAAATGCTTTCCAATTTCATGGTCTTATAGCTCAAAATAATCAGTAAATGCATGAAAAATAACAAATGAAGTCAGAAAGGGTTGTAAATTGATGATGTGGCTTTGAATGGTGCATTTTGAACACAGAAAAACAAGGAGGTTCAAATAAGTTCAACAAAATTGAAATCCCTTTGTAAGAGAGGAGTTTCCGTATGAAACCCTGATACTGAGATTGTCCGTTTTGTACACGAAGTGCATCCAGTTTTTGTCGTAAGCCTCTCTACTTTCTTGCACATGCCATGTGGGTTTAATGATGATACCATGCCAACTTGGAACCTTTTCAGAGTTCATTTCAAATGCTTTTCAATTTCATGCTCTTATAGCTCAAAATAATCAGTAAATGCATGAAAAATAACAAATGAAGTCAGAAAGGGTTGTAAACTGATGATGTGGCTTTGAATGGTGCATTTTGAACACAGAAAAACAATGGGGTTCAAATAAGTTCACCAAAATTGAAATCCCTTTGTAACAAACAAGTTTCCGTATGAAAACCAAATACTTCGAAGGAGATTGTCCGTTTTGTACACGAAGTGCATCCAGTTTTTGCCGTAAGCCTCTCTACTTTCTTGTACATTCTATGTGGGTGAAATGATGATACCATGCCAACTTGGAGCCTTTTCAGAGTTCATTTCAAATGCTTTTCAATTTCATGGTCTTATAGATCAAAATAATCAGCAAATGCATGAAAAATAACTAATGAAGTCAGAAAGGGTTGTAAATTGATGATGTGGCTTTCAATGGTGCATTTTGAACACAGAAAAACAAGGAGGTTCAAATAAGTTCAAAAAAATTGAAATCCCTTTGTAACAGACGAGTTTCCGTATGAAACCATGATACTGAGATTATCCGTTTTGTACATGAAGTGCATCCAGTTTTTGCCGTAAGCCTCTCTACTTTCTTGCACATGCTATGTGGGTGAAATGATGATACCATGCCAACTTGGAACCTTTTCAGAGTTCATTTCAAATGCTTTTCAATTTCATGGTCTTATAGCTCAAAATAATCAGTAAATGCATGACAAATAACAAATGAAGTCAGAAAGGGTTGTAAATTGATGATGTGTGTTTGAATGGTGCATTTTGAACACAGAAAAACAAGGGGGTTCAAATAAGTTCAAAAAATTTGAAATCCCTTTGTAACAGACGTGTTTCCGTATGAAACCATGATACTTCGAACGAGATTTTCCGTTTTGTACATGAAGTGCATCCAGTTTTTGCCGTAAGCCTCTCTACTTTCTTGCACATGCTATGTGGGTGAAATGATGATACCATGCCAACTTGGAACCTTTTGAGAGTTCATTTCAAATGATTTTCAATTTCATGGTCTTATAGCTCAAAATAATCACTAAATGCATAAAAAATAACAAATGAAGTCAGAAAGGGTTGTAAATTGATGATGTGGCTTTGAATGGTGCATTTCGAATACAGAAAAACAAGGAGCTTCAAATAAGTTCAACAAAATTGAAATCCCTTTGTAAGAGATGAGTTTCCGTATGAAACCCTCATACTTCGAAGGAGATTGTCCGGTTTGTACACGAAGTGCATCCAATTTTTGCCGTAAGCCTCTCTACTTTCTTGCACATGCTATATGGGTGAAATGATGATACCATGCCAACTTGGAACCTTTTCAGAGTTCATTTCAAATGCTTTTCAATTTAATGGTCTTATAGCTCAAAATAATGAGTAAATGCATGAAAAATAACAAATGAAGTGAGAAAGGGTTGTAAATTGATGATGTGGCTTTGAATGGTGCATTTTGAACACAGAAAAACAAGGGGGTTCAAATAAGTTCAACAAAATTGAAATCCATTTGTAACCGACGAGTTTCCGTATGACACCCTCATACTGAGATTGTCCGTTTTGTACACGAAGTGCATCCAGTTCTTGCCGTAAGCCTCTCTACTTTCTTGCACATGCTATGTGCGTGAAATGATGATACCATGCCAACTAGGAACCTTTTCAGAGTTCATTTCAAATGCTTTTCAATTTCATGGTCTTATAGCTCAAAATAATGAGTAAATGCATGAAAAATAACAAATGAAGTGAGAAAGGGTTGTAAATTGATGATGTGTGTTTGAATGGTGCATTTTGAACACATAAAATCAAGGGGGTTCAAATAAGTTCAAAAAAATTGAAATCCCTTTGTAAGAGAAGAGTTTCCGTATTAAACCCTGATACTTCGAAGGAGATTGTCCGTTTTGTACATGAAGTGCATCCAGTTTTTGCCGTAAGCCTCTCTACTTTCTTGCACATGCTATGTGGGTGAAATGATGATACCATGCCAACTTGGAACCTTTTCAGAGTTCATTTCAAATGCTTTTCAATTTCATGGTCTTATAGCTCAAAATAATCAGTAAATGCATGACAAATAACAAATGAAGTCAGAAAGGGTTGTAAATTGATGATGTGTGTTTGAATGGTGCATTTTGAACACAGAAAAACAAGGGGGTTCAAATAAGTTCAAAAAATTTGAAATCCCTTTGTAACAGACGTGTTTCCGTATGAAACCATGATACTTCGAACGAGATTTTCCGTTTTGTACATGAAGTGCATCCAGTTTTTGCCGTAAGCCTCTCTACTTTCTTGCACATGCTATGTGGGTGAAATGATGATACCATGCCAACTTGGAACCTTTTGAGAGTTCATTTCAAATGATTTTCAATTTCATGGTCTTATAGCTCAAAATAATCACTAAATGCATAAAAAATAACAAATGAAGTCAGAAAGGGTTGTAAATTGATGATGTGGCTTTGAATGGTGCATTTCGAATACAGAAAAACAAGGAGCTTCAAATAAGTTCAACAAAATTGAAATCCCTTTGTAAGAGATGAGTTTCCGTATGAAACCCTCATACTTCGAAGGAGATT